>NC_092049.1:82537942-82647865 GCF_003086295.3 Arachis hypogaea | reverse complement strand
CCCTCTCTGTGCGTTCAACGTCCACTCTACTCCCTCTTAGGCGTTTTACATCCTTGGTGGTGTCCCTTGCTGCTGCAATTTCACTCTCTGGTGTTTTTCTTTCGCCCTATCTCTCACTGCTCTCAGGTTGAGTGACTATTGTCTTGTCACTCCTCGATTGAACAGCCTGGCATTCCTCTCTTATATACTCAGATATTTGCTAGTTCATCTGACTCAATTGCATCTCAATGTTCTTGAGTGAAGCTCTGAATTCCTGCATAAAACTTTGTTGGCTTTTGGAGAATTCTGCAACTATGAATGCCAAGTCAGGGGTACTTTGAGATTGTGGAGGCTGAGAAGGAGTGTTGTTGGCTGAACTCTGCAAGTGTTGCACTTGTTGTATGAGAAAGTTCAGCTGTTGGACTAAAGATTCATTCTGGCCAAGAATGGCATCTTCAGTACACTTTTTCTTAGCTTCCCTTTTTACTAAGGTCTTCTCAGATGAGTATAAGTATTGATTGTTAGCGGCTATCTCAATGAGCTTATCAGCTTCTTCAGGTGTCTTCTTCATGTGTGTGGAATCACCTGCAAATTTAGTCAACCTCCTTGGGGGAAAATACTTGTTCAGAAACTTATTAACTACATTGCTCCATGTGTTCAAGCTCTCTCTGGGTTGAGTATCCAACCATTTTTTTGCTGATCTCTCATAGGAAATGGAAATAACATCAGCTTGTAAACTTTAGGATCTACTCCATTGGTCTTTACAGTATCACAAATCTGCAGGAAGTCAGATATGAATTTATTGGGGTCTTCCTGTGAAAGTCCATAAAACTGGCAATTTTGTTGCACTAGGAAGATCAACTATGGGTTGAGCTCAAAATTATCTGCTCTAATAGGAGGTACACTAATGCTCCTTCCATAGAAATCAAGAGTGGGAGCTATGTAAGAGCCAAGGTTCTTCTAAGTTGTGCATTGCCATTCGGATCTATAGTGAACTCTCCTTGTTCCTGCAAACACAAACAAGAGATAAAAAGAAGTGGGAGTCTTTATGTCAAAGTCTAGAGAGCTCCCAGTGAGATATCCAAAACATAAGAAATAAAATAAATTAAAACAAGCTATTAAACTAAAAAAATTCGAAAATAAGAATGAGAAACTAAACTGAAATTTTCGAAGGAAAAAAATAAAAAAAATAAAAGAAAAAAATACTAAAAGACTTCAAACTTAAAATAAGAAATTAATTGGAAATAAATAAAATTAAAATAAAAAATTAAAAGAAAAATAAAAAATTTCAAAAATAACAAGAAAAATAGATTAAAATTTCAAAAATTAAGAGGTCAAGACACAAAAAATTTTGAAAATAAAACGAGAGACACTAAAGGGACACCAAACTTAATTTCTGAAATTAATGAAAAATAAATAGAACTAATTTTAAATGACAAATAAATAAATGAAACTAAGAAAAATATATAGGTACACCAAACATAAAATTAAAAATTAAGGAAAAATAAAAAGAGCAAAATTCGAAAATTAAGGGAAAATAAATAAAATTTAAAAATTGAAAATTGAAAGAAAAAGTAAATAAACAAAACTGGAAAAAAATACCTAATATAAGGAATAAGACAACTGGTAGTTGTCAATGACAAACAATCCTTGGCAACAGCCCCAAAAACTTGGTGCACGAAATTAGAACTCGCACAACTTAACCGGCAAGTGCACCAGGTCATTCAAGTAATACCTAAGGTGAGTGAGGGTCGATCCCACGAGTATTGTTGGACTGAGCAAGCAATAGTTATCCTGTTGGACTTAGTCAAGCAAACAGTAAAGGTTGTTTGTTGGTGTAAAACGCATAAACAAAGATGATAAAGAAAGCAATAAGACTTAGGTGTAAAAACAATAATGAGAAAACAGTTAAGGTCTTAGAGATGTTTCTTTTTCTGGATTAAAATGTCTTACGAACTATTTTAACAATGAGTGATTCATTCTATGGAAAACCATAAGTGATTAAACCTTAATCTCTTAGTGATTTAATCTCCTCTAATCCTTATCAAATGCCACTCTTGTGGTCACTCAATTTAGATCAAAGAGTGAAGTTTAGAAAACCAGATTAACGCCATAAAAACCCTAATTACCCAAAGCTAACAGGATTGTATGTCACATATCCCAATTAGTTCATGTAATTAGCAATTTAGGAGGACTGTTGATGCGAGCAGAAATCAACCAGTTAAGAAATTTATAATATAAGAACAGCGTTGTAAGTACAGTTCTTAACCAGCAAAAATCCGCTTATCAATTTAGAAAGGTTGTCACAAAATTAGAATAAAAATACTGGGAGTCTGAATCCCAGGTCGTCTCCCAACGAGTTGACAAAAGGGTGCTATCTTATTAATTAGGATTTTTCCGAGAAATTTTGAGAGTTGAATAACAGAAAATAAATAATTGTGAATAAGCGCAATGAAAATTAAAAGAGATTATTATATTCAAAATAAAAAGCCTTGACCGGGGGTATGATTAATTGGAAGTTCTATCCTTGTTGGAATTCTCTCGAGTGTAGTATTAAGAGGTTGTTGTTTTCACTTAGTTAACCCTTACTAAATAAAGGAAAGTCAAGTGATTAAGCTAACTCTTATTCGCAAATCCTAATCATCTCTCTTGGAAAGGACTAGCGTTAGTAAATAGAAAATTAGCCAACAACTTCTAATTTAACTAATCACTTGGCATTCCAACTCTAGGGTCTCTATTTAATCAACCCCTAAGTCAAGTTGGGAGTCTACTCCAATGACATGAAAATTACTTGCACAGAATTAAAAAGGGAATAAAAGGAAGACATGATAAACAACAACTGAAAATTAATTAAAAGTAAAAGTAATCTTTTGCATTAATAAATTCTAAAAATAATCCAATTGTAACTCTGAACAAAGATTAAGGATATAGAAGAGTAAGGGAATAAGAAAACAAACTAGAATAGTAGCAACTTCAACGGAGGTAATGACTCTTCTTAATATCCAGAGCAAAAGCATAAAACTAGAAATCTATGAATGTAAAAAGAAAACCTAGAGGAAGAGTAATTTCTCTCTAAGTATTTTCACTAAACTAAAACTATGCTAATGGGAATGTGTCTTGAGTCTCTGCATGTCCCCTGGCTCTAGTCTGTGTTTTTGGGCCGAAAACTGGGTCCAAACTCAGCCCAAAATCGCCACCAGCATTTTCTGTGATTTCTGCAGATCACGCATGTCACGCGTATGCGTTGGTCACGAATACGCGTCTCTGGTCATCTTCACGTGTCACACGTATACATCAGGCACGCACACACGTCATCTTGCATAACTCCAATCCACGCGTACGCGTTAGGTATGCGCACGCGTCGCTGTGAAAATCTCCAGATTATGCACACGCGTGAGCCATGCGTGCGCGTCGATGCTCGCTGGTTATCTCCTTTATTTCTTGTGTTCCTTCCATTTTGCAAGCTTCCTCTCCATCCTCTAAACCATTCCTGCCTTATAAAGCCTGAAAACACTGAACACACAGATAACGACATTGAATGGTATAAGGAGGGATTAAAATACACAAATTAAAGGTTTAGGAAGCAAGTTTTTAATCATAGAGTAGAATTGGGAAGGAATTGTAAAAATCATGCAATCTATATGAATAAGTGTGCAAAGACTTGATGAAACCACTCAATTGAGCACAAGATAAACCATGAAATAGTGATTTATCAAAATCCTCACACTTAAACATTAGCATGTCCTCATGCTAAGCTCAAGGAGATATAAAGAATAAATGGAAAAAGTAAGACTCATGAAATGCAACCTATGAATGCAACTATATGCTAAGATGATTCTGTCCACCACTTGGTTAAAAGTAAATAAGTTCTTCAAGACAAACATAAATCAGATATCATTAATTAAAATCATACAGTAAAGAAAAGTAGACTTGTAAGTAGACAGCTCATGAAAGTAGGGAACATAGAATTAAGCATTGAACTCTCACTAGTAGTGTATGTACACTCTAATCTCTCAAGTGTATAGGGTAGTTCACTCTAGTCTTCTCTAGTCATGCTTTCTAAACTTTGTTCTTCACCTAACCAATCAACAAATATTTAATGTACCAATGCAAACATCATGAGGTCTTTTCAAGGTTGTAATGGGGCTAAGGTAAAGGTGAGGGTATATATATGGCTAAGTGAGCTATAAATTGAATACTTGACTAACCTAGGCTCTCACCTATACACACACACACTCTATATAACTCTAAAATTATGCCTAGCTACCCAAAATTCCCACTTTTGCATCTCATACTCATGCATCAACTTTTCTTTTAATTAGTATCACATATGCATTAATTTTTTTTCCATTAGCTTAATATTGGGGTAATTTTGTCCCCTTATTTATTTATTTATTTAATTGGATATTTTTGTGCTTTTTTTTTATGTAGACATAACATATCAATGCACATAAATTTTTAATTTTTCTGGTCTCGCATGAGTAGGTACCCAAATTCCTAATATTTTATCATAATACATTTCTTATTAACCCATGTTCCCACAATTTTTCCACACTTAGTTGATACACAATCTCTATCTTAAGCTAACCAAAGATTCAATTGGGGTATTTAATTGTTTTTCCGCTTAAGGCTAGTGATGTGGTAAAATATAGAACAAATGGGGATTAAAAGGCTCAAGGTGGCTAGCAAAGGTAATTAAAAGGGTAGGCTATTTGGGATAAGTGAGCTAATAACAAATGATGGCCTCAATCATATGCATGCATATAAACACATTAAACATTGGATATATAGAGTGGAACAAAATATAGATTACAATCATAGAGAAGAAAATACACAAGAATAAAATATTATGGTTAAATAGTGTAACCATACAATTAGGCTCAAAAATCTCACTAGGTTGTGTGTTCTTAGCTATAATTCATGTTCCAATTTATAGTCTTCAAACATGTTTGACAAAAAAAAGTTTTAATTTAAATTAGTGAAATATTATAAAATAGAGTCTTGAAAAGAAATTTATTACTTCAACTAAGCAAACATACATGCGAACAATTATTATCATGCAATCTATTCTATCTAACAAAAGAAAAACTAAAATGTTGGTATTGAGAGAGAGAGATTACCTCCAGAAGCCAGGTACTGACCGACCTCCCCATACTTAAAACTTGGCACCATCCTCGGTGCCATCAGTTAGGAATAAAAGAGGGCTAGTAACAGCATCTCCACAGTCGGGGTTGTCATGGCTCCCGGTGCTGGTAGGTGAAGTGGAGTTCGGAGTGTCTGGTTCTTCTTTAGGTGGGTGGTTGCCAACAATCAGCTCTTTGAGGTATGTAAATTGGCGCTTGTTACGTCGCTCCATTCCCTTTGCCTGCCGGTCAAGCCGGTCCAACCTCTGAAGTATCTGTAGGAGCAACTGATTTGTTGAAAGTGCTTGTGATATGGAAGGAGAAGGAATATCTTCGGCCGGGTCTGCAATCTAGCTGGTAGTAGCTGCTTGGGGTCTGATGTACTTCCCGTTGGGGACATACTGATCATCCCGCGGAAGTTATGGTCTTGGTGTCTCCAGCTTTGTAAGAGACCCCGGCTGCCGAGACTAGATCTGAAACCAAGGCGGAAAAGGGTAGGTTGCCCGCAATCTGTACGTGTCCCATGGCGTGCCGGAGGTGTCTTGGTAAGTTGAGAGACTGGTCTGTAAGGATACACCAGAGGAGAACAACCATATCTGTAGTGAAGGAGGACTCGTGAGTGCTTGGAAAGACGTAGTAGGACATAATCTGTGCCCACACTCGAGCCTCCAAGGTAAGTGCTGAAACCAATATGCCCTTAGGACGGCGTCCCAGTCAAATTGGTATGTCTGGCATTTGAAAGAGGGTTCTTGGTATGCGTCCAATCCTTCTGGAGCAGGGGGGAGATCTAAAGCTCGCTGAATGGCTTCTTCGGAAATAGGGACTTGCTTCTGACGAACATATACAGACTGCAGTGTTGGCATGTGAAAATTGGAGTAGAATTCAACTACCCATGAAAGGTTAACCTGCCATGGCTGTCTCCGTAAGAATCCCATTGTCTGCGCTCAATGCGGGGCTCAACAAACTCAACAATGTGGGTAGGGAGGATGAGTAGGTGCTCATTTTTGTAATTCCACTCAGCCAGGATAGGGAACATCTGCTCGCAGTAGCAGTTAGTGAACCGCGCAGTGTCCCTTGCTGGAAAAGCTTTCTCGATTTCATCAACCTTGATGATCCTCTTGACCCATTTTGTTGTCGGTTTGACTGATGTTGAAGATGGTTCCGCAGCTAGCGCTCTTTTTATTCCTTTCTTTGTCGGTGGTTTGGGAGCAGCTTTCTCTTTACCCTTCTTTGTGGCCATCCTGAAAAGGGAAACGGAACGTAACATGTAAAGCCAAGGGTTAATGCAAGGAGGAGGATAGTAGAAGTGATAATCAATGCCAAGGTAAAGAAGGATGTCGTTAACACATGGTCGCGACTACATGTGATTAGTTCATCAACGGAAATATAGCAAGTGCATATTATGGCAAGTAGATGCAAGATGTTTGTTAGCATGCCGGCAAAGGCATGAGTAGCATAGATCAAGCATCAATAGCTAAAATGTATTATCACTCGTAACAAACTAACAATCACATTTGTATTGACAATTATATTTAATTAATAAAATATTAAAAGAGTTTTGTGAAAAACAGGAATTAGAGTAGAAGGATAGAATAATAAAAAATGCACAATGCCATACGGGCTTTTTCACAAACACTTAGTATGCATGGTAAATATGTTATTGAAAGTATTAAATTTGAACATGCAAGCAACCCAAAATTAATTAGTGATAATTGTCAAACAACTTCTTAATAATCCACAAGCAATTATGGAAGAAAACAATCACCCAATTAGATTTCTAACACCAAGTAAAATAATGCAAAAAAATAATTAAATAATAAGAAGAGAAGAAAGAAAATAGAAAGAAAGAGGAAAGGAAAAATAAGTAAATGCAATAATTTAAATGAAGAATGAAGTAGTAGAGGAGAGAAAGAAAAGAAACCTGATGAGGAAAAGAAAAGGAGGAGGAAGACAGAAGTGGAAGGTAAGAAGGGAGAAGAAGGAAGGAAGAAGAAAAAAGAAAGAAGTAAGAAAGAATAAAGAAAATAGGATTTGGGGGGAAGGGAAACGTAAACTGGGCGGCATATAGGTTAAAGTGAGGCGGTGTATGCGACGCGTACGCGTACGGCACGTGTATGCGTGGTGCGCGTGATTTTCGTTGTAACGCATAAGCGTCAGGCACGTGTGGACGTGCCCTGGTTTGTGCGAATCGCGTGAAGGCAGCCGCGTGCACGCACAACTCTCTGTTCGCGTGGCTTGGGAGCCAAAATCTCATATGACGCGTGCGCATCATGTACGCGCACGCGTGGATGGCCCTTTTGAGAAATTGACGCGTACGCGTCTTGGTTTGTGCTCCCAGCACAGTTCCAGCTTCACACCATCATAACTTTCTGGCCATACATTACTTATGCCGATTTTACATGTTCACGCGTGCCCGTCAGTGACGCGTACGCGTGGTGGGCTGGAATCACAAGCGATGTGCACGCGTGAGGGACGCGTACACGTCATTTTGCTTGTGCGCTTGGCATGGGTCTAGCACTATTTCAGCCCAACTCTCTGTTTAGTTCCTCTTTACCTCATACGCACAAATGACGCGGACGCGTCAGTGACGCTTGCGCGCCGTGCATTTTTTTTTATGCAGAATGCATCATGTAGATGAATGTGTAGAAATTATGGATGAATGCTAATAAAAAGAAAATAAAGTAAAATAAGATTTAGAATAAAAGCGAACAATCATACCATGGTGGGTTGTCTTCCACCAAGCACTTTGCTTTTACGTCCTTAAGTTGGACGGTCTTCAGGCTCATTCTGCTTCTGTTGGTGGGTCCTCCAAAAGGAAGACCTCTAACTCTTTGTGTTTCTTCATCTTCTCACAATGATAAAACTTTAAGCGATGTCCATTGATCTTGATGAAATTGGAACTTGAAGGATGACTCAGGTGAAAGACTCCATATGGCTCTGCTTTCTCCACTCTGTAGGGACCTTCCCATCTGGATCTCATCTTTCCTGGCATAAGTCTCAGCCTGGAGTTGTAAAGGAGAACCAGATCTCCAGGTCTGAACTCTCTTCTCTTGATATGCTTGTCATGCACAACCTTCGCCTTCTCTTTGTATAATCTGGAGTTGTCATATACTTCGAATTGAAGGGTCTCCAGTTCTGCTAGTTACAGCTTCCTTTCAGCACCAACTTTCTCAAATTCCATGTTGCACTCCCTCACAGCCCAGAAAGCCTTTTGTTCCACCTCCACTGGGAGGTGACAAGCCTTTCCTTACACTAGGCGGAAGGGACTCATCCCAATGGGTGTCTTGTACGCTGTCCGATATGCCCAGAGCGCATCAACAAGTCTGGTGCTCCAGTCCTTCCTATGAGACTTTACTATCTTCTCTAGAATGTGCTTTATTTCTCTATTAGATACCTCTGCTTGCCCATTGGTCTGGGGATGGTAAGCTGTTGCCACTTTGTGAACGATCCCATGCTTCTTCAGTAATCCTGCTAGTCTCCTGTTACAAAAGTGAGTGCCTTGATCACTCACGATTGCTCGTGGTGATCCAAAGCGACAGATAATATAGTTTCTAACAAAGGAGATAACAGTGTTAGTATCATCAGTGCGGGTAGGAATTGCTTCCACCCATTTAGAAACATAATCTACAGCTAACAGTATATATAAGAAACCGCCAGAGTTTGGAAATGGACCCATGAAGTAAATAGCCCAAACATAAAAAATTTCACAGAAAAGGGTTACAGCTTCCCTCTTGGATATATTGCCAAACCTTTGGCATGAGGAACAAGATTTACAGAAGGTAGTAGCATCTTTAAAAAGAGTAGGCCACCAGAATCCACAGTCTAAAATTTTTCTAGCTGTTCTTTGAGAGCCAAAATGTCCTCCACTCTCAGAAGAGTGGCATGCCTCTAAAATGGACTGGAATTCTGATTGGGGCACACACCTTCTAATGATCTGGTCAGCACCATACCTCCATAAATATGGGTCATCCCATATATAATATTTGGACTAGCTTTTCAGCTTGTCTCTTTGATGCTTAGTAAAATTAGGAGGGAAACTATGGCTAACTAGATAATTAGCTACAGGTGCATACCAAGGAACTACTTCAGATACTGCATGCAAGCTGTCAAATGGAAAAGCATCATTGATAGGATTGGAGTCATCCTTGATGTGCTCAAGGTGACTCAAGTGGTCTGCCACTAAATTCTGGGAACCACTCCTATCCTTAATTTCTAAATCAAATTCTTGCAATAACAGTATCCAACGTATTAACCTTGGTTTGGACTCTTTTTAAGCTAATAAATATTTTAGAGCTGCATGGTCTGAGTACACTACCACCTTAGTACCAAGTAAATAGGCTCAGAATTTATCCAGAGCGAAAATAATAGCCAGAAGCTCTTTTTCACTGGTAGTGTAATTAGACTAAGCAGCGTCTAAGGTCTTAGAAGCATAAGCAATTACGAAAGGATCCTTACCTTCGCGCTAAGCTAGTGCCGCTCCTACTGCATGGTTGGAGGCATCACACATAATCTCAAATGGCTGGCTCTAGTCTGGTCCTCTCACAATTGGAGCTTGAGTCAAGGCAATCTTCAGCTAATCAAATGCATTCATGTAGTCCTTACTCAGCTCGAACTCAACATCTTTCTGCAACAGTCTGGATAAAGACAATGCTACCTTACTGAAGTCCTTGATAAATCTCCTGTAGAAACCTACATGGCCAAGGAACGAACGGACTTCCCTCATGGAGGAGGGGTAAGGTAAACTAGAAATGACATCTACCTTTGCTGGATCTACAAAAATACCAGTATTAGAAACAACATGTCCTAGTACAATGCCTTGTTTTACCATAAAGTGACATTTTTCAAAATTTAAAACAAGGTTTGAACTAACACATCTGTCTAATACTCTAGCTAAATTATCCAAGCAAAGGCTAAATGAATCATCATATAACCTAAAATCATCCATGAAAACTTCCATACAGTTCTCAATAAGATCTAAGAATATACTCATCATTCATCTTTGGAAAGTAGCCGGTGCATTACATAAGCCAAAAGGCATTCTCTTGTATGCATACGTTCCAAAGGGACATGTAAAAGTAGTCTTCTCCTGATCTTCAGGAGCTATATGAATTTGAAAATAGCCTGTATAACCATCTAAAAAGCAGTAATGTGATTTACCTGACAGGCGATCAAGCATCTGATCAATAAATGGCAAGGGGTAATGATCCTTGCAAGTAGCTTGGTTGAGACACCTGTAATCAATGCAAACTCTCCATGAATTTTGAACTCTGGTTGTCAAGAGCTCTCCATGGTCATTCTTTACTGTTGTGACTCCAGACTTCTTGGGCACCACTTGTACTGGACTGACCCATTCACTATCTGAGATGGGGTAGATGATATCTGCTTCTAGTAGCCTGGTCACTTCTTTCTTGACAACTTCTAAGATGGTGGGGTTCAGTCTTCTTTGAGGTTGATGGACAGGCCTTGCTCTCTCTTCTAAAAATATTCTGTGCTCACAAACATGAGGACTAATGCCTACTATATCTGCCAAGCTCCACCCAATTGCTTTCTTGTGTCTTCTCAGCACACTGAGAAGCTGCTCCTCCTGTTGGGAAGTGAGTTCCCTTGCAATGATAACTGAGAGCTTCTGATTATCCTCAAGGTAAGCGTACTTGAGGTGGGGGTGGAAGGGGCTTTAATTCCAATTTCTGCTCATGGCTAGGCACTTGATCATCTGGAGCCAGTGATGGTTGTAACATGTCTTCATCTTGTCCAGGGGGTGTCCCCACACTTGCATCTTGCTCCATGTGCCTCTCTTCTACTTCTTCCTAGTGAACTGCGGCTACCGTCTCATCAATGATGTGGCACTGGAAGATGAAATGATCTTCAGGAGGATGCCTCATAGCTTCATCCAGATTGAAGCTCACTGCTCTACCATCTATCTCAAAAGAGTAGGTTCCTGAGAAGGCATCCAGCTTAAACTTTGAAGTCTTCAGGAAAGGCCTTCCAAGAAGGATGGATGATGGTCTTCCTGAGTCATTAGGGGGCATCTCCAAAATATAGAAGTCAATAGGAAATGTGAGTCCCTTAATGCTCACCAGCACGTCCTCAGCAATTCCAACCACAGAGATAATGCTTTTATCTGCTAAAATAAAACGAGCTGCCGACCTTTTTAAGGGAGGGAGCCTCAAAGCATCATATACAGACAATGGCATTATACTAACACATGCTCCTAAATCACACATACAATCAGAAAATTTTACACCATCTATAGTAATAGTAACCATGCATGGACCTGGGTCACTACATTTTTCAGGTATATCACCCACTAAAGCAGAAATGGAACTACCTAGAGGAATAGTTTCTAAATTCTGTAATTTATCTTTATGCATGCATAAATTCTTTAGAAATTTAGCATACTTAAGTACCTGATGAATGGCATCAAAAAGTGGAATGGTTACCTCAACCTTTTTGAATATTTCTACCATTTTAGGGTCTAGTTCCATCTGCTTTCTGGACTTTCTAGCAAGGTGTAGAAATGGGATAGGAATGGCGCCACTTGCAGCTTCTGCGTCCTTGGTGCTCCATTCCTTAGCCGAGCTGCTTCTTCTTCAACCAAGTCTTGTACTACATCCTCTTCTTCAGCATCCTCTACCTCCACAACATTTTCAACTTGAATGTTTTCCTTTGAGCTTGGCTCCTCATGATTCCTCTCTTGCAATGTGGTTCCGGACCTCAAAGTGATGACATTGATGCCACCTTTGAAGTTGGGTATAGGTTGAGAAGGAATTGTACTAGAGCTTGAAGGTTGAGTGTTGGAGGTACTCGACGATCCCATCTGAGAGACGAGAGCTTGTATAGCAGAAGTCAGACCAGTAAGTGTGTTTTCCATTATCATTTGTCTTTGTGCAAGAGAGTGAAGCAACTCGTCATTGGGAGAGGAAGATGGGTAAGCGATTTGGGGGACCTGCTGTTGGTTATTTTGAGGCGCTTAGGACTGCCTTTGGTGAGGTGCTCTATAAGGTTAGTTTTGGTTCTGCTGTCTGTTGTTGTTATTCCACCTCTGATTTATGTTGTTGTCTCTGCCTCCTCTATTGTAGTTGTCCTTCCATCCCTGGTTGAAATTATCTCTCCATCCCTGGTTGGAGTTGTCTTGCCAACCTTGATTGTGGCTTCCACCTTGGTTGTAATTGCCGCCTTGTTGATTGTATCCTTGATTCGGGCGGTCATAGAAATTATGAGTAGCTGCCAAGGTGTTGTCTTCTTGTTGGAGTTGCAGACACTCATCTGTGTAATGAGTGTAATCAGCACATATTCAGCATACTCTTTGAGGAACTAACTGTTGACTTTGTTGTGGTGAGGAAGGTTGAGGTTGTTGTTGATTTAGCTGTATCTGCTTCAGTAGGTTGGTCATCTCACATATAGCCTGTGTGAAAGCAGTAGTCTCACTGCTAGAGGAAACTTCCGTAACAGCCTTGGGTTGGTTGTTCCTGTGTCTGTGATTCCGAGTGGATTCAGCTAGGTCGCTGGTCAGTTGCCACGCCTCATCTGCAGTCTTGTACTTTTTCAGAGAACCATTACTTGCACCATCCAATGTAGTCTTATCCTGAGGCTTCATGCCTTGAGTGAAGTAGCTGATCAACACCAACCTGTCAATCATGTGGTGGGTAATGGGTCCAGAAGATTCTTGAAGCGCTCCCAATACTCATAGAGAGTTTCTGATTCACCTTGAACGATGCAGGAAATTTCCTTCCTCATTCTATCTGTAACTTCAGCTGGAAAGTATTTTTCCAAGAATTCTCTCCTGAGCGTATCCTAGTTAGTAACAGTTGCTTCAGGTTGGGAGTAGTACCACTCCCTCGCCTTTCCCTCAAGAGAAAACGGGAAGGCGGTTAGTAGGATAGAAGTTTCATCTGCATCGTGACGCCTAACAGTAGAACAGGCTGTCTAAAAATCCCTGAGGTGCTTGACAGGCTCCTGAGCAGGTAAGCCATGAAACTTGGGCATCAAGTTGATTAGCGCAGTCTTCAGTTCAAAATCTGCAGCCAGATTTAGGTGACGCACTTGATACGGTTGCAGAGTAGAGTCTGGAGCTCCAGCTTCCTGGAGAGTAATCCTCTTGGGCTCCGCCATATTACCTGCACGCAAATCAACCGAATTAGTAGAAAAGGAGCTTGTTTCTTCCTCAGATGGCGCTTCAGATTCGCCCTCAGATGAGACTGGTGAATTGATAATAACCATTTCACCTCCCTCAGAGGCTAACCTACGCCGAGCTCGCCTAATATTTGAAAGAGTCCTTTCAATTTCAGGATCAAATGCGGCTAAGCTCGGATCAGGCAGTGAACGCGTCATTCAATGAAAGAAACATACAGCTCATGGTAATAAAATAAAAAAATATGCAAATAAATAAAATAAAATAAATATTTACACCAACTAATAATTTAGCACACTATTGTAACTCCCCGGCAACGGCGCCAAAAATTGATGCGGGCAGAAATCAGCCAGTTAAGAAATTTATAATATAAGAACAGCATTGTAAGTACAGTTCTTAACCAGCAAAAATCCGCTTATCAATTTAGAAATGTTGTCACAAAATTAGAATAAAAATACTGGGAGTATGAATCCCAGGTCGTCTCCCAACGAGTTGACAAAAGGGTGCTATCTTATTAATTAGGAGTTTTCCGAGAAATTTTGAGAGTTGAATAACAGAAAATAAATAATTGTGAATAAGCGCAATGAAAATTAAAAGAGATTATTATATTCAAAATAAAAAGCCTTGACCGAGGGTATGATTAATTGGAAGTTCTATCCTTGTTGAAATTCTCTCGAGTGTAGTATCAAGAGGTTGTTGTTTTCACTTAGTTAACCCTTACTAAATAAAGGAAAGTCAAGTGATTAAGCTAACTCTTATTCGCAAATCCTAATCCTCTCCCTTGGGAAGGACTAGCATTAGTAAATAGAGAATTAGCCAACAACTTCCAATTTAACTAATCACTTGAGCATTCCAACTCTAGGGTCTCTATTTAATCAACCCCCAAGTCAAGTTGGTAGTTGGTGCACGAAATTGTGATCACACTTTTCACAACTTCCACAACTAACCAGCAAGTGCACTGGGTCGTCCAAGTAATACCTTACGTGAGTAAGGGTCAATCCCACAGAGATTGTTGGCTTGAAGAAAGCTATGGTTATCCTGTAAATCTTAGTCAGGTGGTTTCAAATGGTTATGAGGTTTTGATAATTAAGAGATAAATAAAACATAAAATAAAATAAAGATACTTATGTAATTCATTGGTGGGAATTTCAGATAAGCGTTTGGAGATGCTTTGTTACTTCTAAACCTCTGCTTTCTTATTATCTTCATCCAATCATGCGTGCTTCCTTCCATGGAAAGCTGTATGATCCTCTCGGATGAAAAATACAAGGTACAGTTTCTGCACGGCTAATCAACTGTCGGATTTTCTCGTCTCGGATGAAAAATACTAGGTACCGCTCTGTCGGTTCTCACTAGCATCGGAATAGGATCTCTCTATCCTTTTGCACGCTGTCACTGCGCCCAACATTCGCGAGTTTGAAGCTCGTCACAGTCATCCCTTCCCAGATCCTACTCGGAATACCACAGACAAGGTTTAGACTTTCCGGATCTCAAGAAGGCTGCCAATTGGTTCTAGCCTATACCACGAAGATCCTAATCTCACGAACTTGGTCTGTGGATTAGAGACCCAAGAGAATATACTCCGGCTGTCGTCCAATGACTACGTTGAACATCATGTAGACCGCTTGTGGTTGTCAGGCACGCGGATCTTGGCTAAGCGAGTAATGAAGATAGTGGGTGATTGTCACGGGTCACCCCTTCATTCTGACTTAACTGAATTAAGTACGAGAGTATATCTTGGAGAAGAAGTAAGCGTGAATTTAAAGAGAAACAATAGTACTTGCATAAATTCATGAAGAACAGCAGAGCTCCGCACCTTAATCTATGAGGTATAGAAACTCCACCGTAGAAAATACATAAGAGAAAAAGGTCTAGGCATGGCCGAATGGCCAGCCTCCAAAACGTAACATATGGCATAAAACTCATTCCAAAACTCGAATACAATAGTAAAAGTGCTATTTATACTAAAACTAGTTACTAGGGATTACAGAAAATAAGTAACTAGGTGCAGATAGTGCAGAAATCCACTTCTAGGGCCCACTTGGTGAGTGTTTGGGCTGAGCTTTGAAGCTTTCACGTGAATAGGCCATTCTTGGAGTTAAACGCCAGCTTGGGTGCCAGTTTGGGCGTATAACTCCAATTCTGGTGCCAGTTCTGGCGTTTTACGCCAGAAAAGGGTCTCTGGCTGGCGTTTAGACGCCAGTTTGGGCCATCAAATCTCGGGTAAAGTATGGACTATTATACATTTTTGGAAAGCCCAAGATGTCTACTTTCCAACTCAATTGAGAGCGCGCCAATTAGGCTTCTGCAGATCCAGAAAATTCATTTCGCGTGCAGGAGGGTCAGAATCCAACAACATCTGCAGTTCTTTCTCAGCCTCTGAATCAGACTTTTGTTCAGGTCCCTCAATTTCAGCCAGAAAATACCTGAAATTACAGAAAAATACACAAACTCATAGTAAAGTCTAGAAATGTAATTTTTTCATAAAAACTAATAAAAATATAATAAAAAGTAACTAAAACATACTAAAAACTATGTAAAAACAATGCCAAAAAGGGTATAAATTATCTACTCATCACAACACCAAACTTAAATTGTTGCTTGTCCCCAAGAAACTAAAAATAAAATAGGATAAAAAGAAGAGAAAATACAATAATTTCCAAAATATCAATGAAGCTTAGTTCCAATTAGATGAGCAGGACTAGTAGCTTTTTGTTTCTGAACAGTTTTAGCATCTCACTTTATACTTTGAAGTTCAGAATGATTGGCATCCATAGGAACTCAGAATTCGGATAGTGTTATTGATTCTCCTAGTTCAGTATGTTGATTCTTGAACACAGCTACTTTATGAGTCTTGGCCGTGACCCTAAGCATTTTGTTTTCCAGTATTACCACCGAATACATAAATGCCACAGACACATAACTGGGTGAACCTTTTCAGATTGTGACTCAGCTTTGCTAGAGTCACCAGTTAGAGGTTCCCAAAGCTCTTAAGCACACTCTTTTTGCTTTGGACCACGACTTTAACCGCTCAGTCTCAAGCTTTTCACTTGACACCTTCACGCCACAAGCATATGGTTAGGGACAGCTTGATTTAGCCGCTTAGGCCAGGATTTTATTCCTTTGGGTCCTCCTATCCATTAATGCTCAAAGCCTTAGATCCTTTTTACCCTTGCCTTTTGGTTTAAAGGGTTATTAGCTTTTTCTGCTTGCTTTTTCTTTTTATTTCTTTTTCTTTATTTTTCGCTTTTTTTTTTTCGCAAGCTTTGTGTTTTTCACTGCTTTTTCTTGCTTCAAGAATCAATTTTATGATTTTTCAGATTATCAATAACATTTCTCTTTTTTCATTATTCTTTCAAGAGCCAACAATTTTAACATTCATAAACTTCACTATAAAAAATATGCACTGTTCAAGCATTCATTCAGAAAACAAAAAGTATTGCCACCACATCAAAATAGTTGAACTAATTTCAAGATAGAATTCAAAACTCATGTACTTCTTTTTGTTTTTCAGAAAACATTTTTCATTTAAGAAAGGTGAAGGATTCATGGAATCATTCATAGCTTTAAGACATAGACACTAAACACTAATGATCATGTAATAAAGACAAAAAAACATAGACAAAACATAAAGCATAAAAACCAAAAACAGAGAAGAAAATAAACAAGGAGATTAAAGAACGAGTCCGCCTTAGTGACGACGGCTAGTTCTTCCTCTTGAAGATCCTATGGAGTGCTTTAGCTCCTCAATATCTCTTCCTTACCTTTGTTGCTCCTCCCTCATGACTCTTTGGTCCTCTCTGATTTCATGGAGGATAATGGAGTGCTCTTGGTGCTCCATCCTTAGTTGCTCCATGTTGGAACTCAAATCTCCTAAAGAGGTGTTGAGTTGCTCCCAAAAGTTGTGTGGAGGAAAATGCATCCCTTGAGGCATCTCAGGGATTTCTTGATGAGGAATCTCCTCATGCTCTTGTTGAGGTCCATGAGTGGGCTCTCTTGTTTGCTCCATCCTCTTTTTAGTGATGGGTTTGTCCTCTTCAATGAGGATGTCTTCCTCTATGACAATTCCTGATGAATTGCATAGGTTACAGATGAGATGAGGAAAGGCTAACCTTGCCAAAGTGGAGGGCTTGTCAGCCACCTTGTATAATTCTAGAGGTATGATCTCATGAACTTCCACTTCCTCTCCAATCATGATACTATGGATCATGATAGCCTGATCCACAGTTACTTCGGACCGGTTGCTAGTAGGAATGATAGAGTATTGGATGAACTCCAACCATCCCCTAGCCACGGGTTTGAGGTCAGGCTTGCCTTTTGAGTCTCTCTTCCATTGTACTCCTTCCACACAAATGTCTGTGAGGACTTGGTCCAACCTTTGATAAAAGTTGACTCTTCTAGTGAAAGGATGAGAATCTCCTCTCATTATTGGCAAGTTGAATGCCAACCTCATAGTTTCTGGACTGAAATCTAAGTATTTCCCCCGAACCATTGTGAGCCAATTCTTTGGGTTCGGGTTCACACTTTGATCATGGTTCTTAGTGATCCATGTATTAGCATAGAACTCTTGAACCATTAAGATTCCGCCTTGTTGGATGGGGTTGGTGAGAGCTTCCCAACCTCTTCTTCAAACCTCACATCGGATCTCCGGATATTCACTCTTTTTTAGCATGAAGGGGACTTCGGAGATCACCCTTTTCTTGGCCACAATTTCATAGAAGTGGTCTTGATGGACTTTTGAGATGAATTTTTCATTTCCCATGACTCGGAGGTGGAAGCAATTGCCTTTCTTTTCTTCTTTCTAGAGGTTTCTCCGGCCTTAGGTGCCATTAATGGTTATGGAAAATAAAAAGCAGAGCTTTTTCCCATACCAAACTTAAAAGGTTTGCTTGTCCTCGAGCAAAAGAAGAAAGAAAGGAGTAGAAGAAGAAGAAATAGAGGAGATAGAGGGGAGTAGTGAATTCGGCCAAGGGGAGTAAATTGTTTATGATGTGTGAAATTGAAGGTGGTAAGGAGGGGTATTTATAGGGTAAGAGGTAGAGGGAATTCGTGTAAGAGGGGATTGGGTTTGGGAGAGAAATATTTTGAATTTGAATGGTGAGGTGGGTGGGGTTTTATGATGGGTTTTTGGGGAATAGTGGATGGATGTGAGTGGTGAAGAGATTATGGGGTAGAGGTATTGATGTGATTGGTTAAGGGTATTTGGGGAAGAGTGTTATAGAGAGGTATGAAGAGGAGAGAGAGTGAGTTGGGGTAGGTAGAGATCTTGTGGGGTCCACAGATCCTGAGGTGTCAAGGAATTCTGGTCCCTGCACCTTTCTGGCATTTAAACGCCCTCTGTGTGCCATTTCTGACATTTCACGCCATCTCTGCTACTTTTTCTGGTGTTAAACGCCAGTTTGTCTGCCAATTCTGGCGTTTAACGCCAGCCAGACACCAGACACCCTTTTCTGGCGTTAAATGCCAGTCTGTCTGCCAATTCTGGTGTTTAACACCTAGAATGCTGCCAGACTGGGCGTTAAACGCCCATTCTACTATCCTTACTGGTGTTTAAACGCTAGTAAGCCTGTCCTCCAGGGTGTGCTATTTTTGATGCTATTTTTGATTCCGCTTTAATTCTGTAGCTATTTTTGTGACTTCACATGATCATCTACCTAAAGGAAACATAACATGACAATGGAAAACAAATGTCTATAATAAATATAATTAAATAACATTGGGTTGCCTCCCAATAAGCGCTTCTTTAATGTCAATAGCTTGACAGTGAGCTCTTAGAGAGCTTCACAGAGACTCAGAGCTTAATGGTGGCCTCTCAACACCAAAGTTAGAAGTTGAGTGTGGGGTCTCTGTTTGACTCTGTATTGAGAGAAGCTTTTCATGCTTCCTCTCCATGGTTACAGAAGAAGATCCTTGAGCCTTAAACACAAGGTAGTTCTCATTCAATTGAAGGACTAACTCTCCTCTGTCCACATCAATCACAGCCCTTGCTGTGGCTAGGAAGGGTCTTCCAAAGATAATGGATTCATCCTCATCCTTCCCAGTGTCTAGGATTATGAAATCAGCAGGGATGTATAGGCCTTCAACCCTCACTAAGACATCCTCTACAAATCCATAAGCCTGTTTCATTGATTTGTTTGCCATCTCTAGTGAGATTCTTGCAGCTTGTACCTCAAAGATCCCCAGTTTCTCCATTACAGAGAGTGGCATGAGGTTTATACTTGAACCAAGGTCACACAGAGCCTTCTCAAAGGTCATGGTGCCTATGGTGCAAGGAATTAAGAACCTTCCGGGATCCGGTTTCTTCTGAGGTAATTTCTGCTGAACCAAGGCATTCAGTTCATTGATGAGCAATGGGGGTTCATCCTCCCAAGTCTCATTATCAAATAACTTGGCATTTAGCTTCATGATTGCTCCTAGATACTGAGCAACTTGCTCTTCAATAATATCTTCATCTTCTTCAGAGGAAGAATACTCATCAGAGCTCATGAACGGCAACAGTAACTTCAGTGGAATCTCTATGGTCTCTATATGATCCTCAGATTCCTTTGTTTCCTCAATAAGGAACTCCTTAATGGTTAGTGGACGTCTAGCAAGGTCTCCCTCATTAGAAATCACTACCTTTTTACTCCCTCCAGGTTCGGCCACTTTGGATATGGTTATGGCCTTACATTCTCTTTTGGGATTCTCTTCTGTATTGCTTGGGAGAGTACTAGGAGGAGTTTCAGTAACTCTTTTACTCCGCTGACCCACTTGAGCCTCCAAATTTTTGATGGGGACCTTGTTTCAGTCATGAAACTGAGAGTGGTCTTAGATAGATCAGAGACTATGGTTGCTAAGTCAGAGAGGCTCTGCTTAGAATTCTCTGTCTGTTGCTCAGAAGATGATGGGAAAGGCTTGCTATTGCCAAACCTATTTCTCCCACTATTATTATTATTGAAGCCTTGTTGAGGCTTCTATTGATCCTTCCATGAGAAATTTGGATGCTTTCTCCATGAAGGATTATAGGTGTTTCCATAGGATTCTCCCATGTAATTCACCTTTTCCATTGCAGGATTCTCAGGTTCATAAGCTTCTCCTTCAAAGGAGGCTTCTTTAGCACTGCCGGATTCAGCTTGCATTCTAGTCAGATTCTGAGAAATCATATTGACTTGCTGAGTTAATATTTTATTCTGAGCCAATATTGCATTCTGAATATCAATCTCAAGAACTCCTTTCTTCTAAGTCATCCCATTATTCACAGGATTTCTTTCAGAAGTATACATGAACTGGTTATTTGCAACCATTTCAATGAGTTCCTAGGCTTCTGCAGGTGTTTTCATCAGATGAAGAGATCCACCAGCAGAGTGGTCCAATGACATCTTGGACAATTTAGACAGACCATCATAGAATATACATAAGATGCTCCATTCTGAAAGCATGTCAGAAGGACACCTTCTAATGAATTGCTTGTATCTTTCCCAAGCTTCATAGAGGGATTCACCTTCCTTCTGTCTGAAGGTTTGGACTTCCACTCTAAGCTTGCTCAACTTTTGAGGTGGAAAAAATTTGGCCAAGAAAGCATTGACTAACTTTTCCCAAGAGTTCAGGCTTTCTTTAGGTTGTGAGTCCAACCATATCCTAGCTCTATCTCTTACAGCAAAGGGGAAAAGTATAAGTCTGTAGACCTCGGGATTAACCCTATTGGTCTTAACAGTGTCACAGATTTGCAAGGATTCAGCTAAGAACTGATGAAGATCTTCCAATGGAAGTCCATGAAACTTGCAATTCTGCTGCATTAGAGAAACTAATTGAGGCTTGGTGCGCGGAAATCGTGACGGTTCATTCCTTGGTAACGGCGCTAAAAACTTAATACGCACGTTCATAATCTTAGTTCTTTGTCACAACTTCGCACAACTAACCAGCAAGTGCACTGGGTCGTCCAAGTAATAAACCTTACGTGAGTAAGGGTCGATCCCACGGAGATTGTCGGCTTGAAGTAAGCTATGGTCACCTTGTAAATCTCAGTCAGGCGGATTCAATTGATTATGGAGATTTAATAATTAAAAGATAAATAAAACATAAATTAAAGATAGAGATACTTATGTAATTCATTGGTGAGAATTTCAGATAAGCGTATGAAGATGCTTGTTCCCCCTGAACCTCTGCTTTCCTGTTGTCTTCATCCAGTCATTCATACACCTTTCTATGGCAAGCTGTATGTTAGGCGTCACCGTTGTCAATGACTACACCCTGTCTAACGTTAGGATTTTTGCCAGTAAAGAAGTTCATAAAAACGGTCGCGTTGTAGATATAGTCTCTAAACCAACAAAAATCCCTCCGTGCAAACGTTTTGGTTGTCACAAGTAACAAACCCCTTTTAAAATTGATAACCGAGTATTTAAACCTCGGGTCGTCTTCTCAAGGAACTGCAAGGAAGTATGTTCTTATTATTGGCTATAAAGGTTGTAATCGGGGTTTAGAAGGTGAGAAGCAAGTGATTTGAATGACTAGAGTAAATGGCAATTAAAATAAATAAATACTGTAAAGCAACTTTTGGCAAGGTAAGAGAAATTGGAAGTCCAACTTAGTTATTCCTCTCAACAATAGTGAAAGTTGAATCTTAATTCCATTAGTTAACCTTTACTGAAGTAAAGGAAAGTCAAGGAACTAATTAGTTTGACCTTCGAATCCTATTTATTTCCTAAGAAAAAGTTGGGATTATTGAAGTTCAGTTCAATTACCAAGATAACGATTATCAATTATGCTGAGTTTAATAATGTTGAGTTACTGATTTCTTAACCAAGACCAAAAAGGAAAAAAGTAAAATTGTTGGAATAAAAATGTCCTTAGATGGGAAGCAATAATAACTTAAATTAAAGAGAACAATAATAAACTGAAATACCTCAAATAATCATTAATTCAAATAATAATATGTAACATGGAATAATTCATAAGCCAATTGGACAACATCTGTAGATACAAATAAAAGCATTAAAGTAAAAGTAGCATAGAAACATAGATTAAAGCAAATATTAAACCTGGATCAAGAGTCACTCTTAAAAACTAAGAGAAGTCCTAAATCCTAATCCTAAGAGAGAGAGGAGAGAATCTCCCTCTCAAAACTAAATCTAAATCATGGAAAGTAATAAAAATGTGAGCTTGTCTATGAATGGATGCAATTCCCCACTTTATAGCCTCTAATCTGTGTTTTCTGGGCCGCGAACAGGGTCGAAAACAGCCCGGAAATCGCTGGAGAAGAATTAAAACACGCTGATTTCCATCACTGCGACGCAGCCGCATGGAGCACGCGGTCGCGTCACCTAGCGTCAGGGCAACTATGGCATATTATATATCAAATCGAAGCCCTGGACGTTAGCTTTCCAACGCAACTAAAATCACGTCGTTTGGACCTCTGTAGCTAAAGTTATAGCCGTTTGAGTGCGAAGAGGTCAGGCTGGACAGCTTAGCAATTTCTCCAACTTCTTGTATTCCTTCCACTTTTGCATGCTTCTTTTCTATCCTCCAAGCCATTCCTGCCCTATAATCTCTGAAAGCACTTAACACATATATCAAGGCATCTAATGGTAATAAGAGAGGATTAATAATAAGCAATTATAAGATCAAAGAAGCATGTTTTCAATCATAGCACAAAATCAGGAAGGAAATATAAAACCATGCAAATATTATGAACAAGTGGGTAAAGAGTTGATAAAATCCACTCAATTGAGCACAAGATAAACCATAAAATAGTGGTTTATCACTGTCCTCTCAGTGAAAATGGTCCAATGCGCTGTCACTGCATGGCTAATCATCTGTCACTACGCCCAGCACTCGCGAGTTTGAAGCTCGTTGCAGCCATCCCTTCCCAGATCCTACTCGGAATACCACAGACAAGGTTTAGACTTTCCGGATCTCAAGAATGGCCGTCCATGGATTCTAACTTATACCACGAAGACTCTGATTAAGAAATCCCAGAGATATTCATTCAATCTAAGGTAGAACTAAAGTGGTTGTCAGGCACGCGTTCATAGGTTGGGAATGATGATGACTATCACGATCATCACATTCATATTGAAGTGAAAATGAATATCTTAGAATCGGAATAAGCTTGAATTGAATAGAAAAACGATAGTACTTTGTATTAATTCATGAGGAACAGCAGAGCTCCACACCTTAATCTATGGTGTGTAGAAACTCTATCGTTGAAAATACATAAGAACAAGATCCAGGCATGGCCGAATGGCCAGCCCCCATAAAGGTCTAAGATAGCATAAAACTGATCAAAGATGATTCGAAGATGTAAATACAATAGTAAAAAGTCCTATTTATACTAAACTAGTTACTAGGGTTTACAGAAATGAGTAAATGATGCAGAAATCCACTTTTGGGGCCTACTTGGTGTGTGCTTGGGCTGAGCATTGAGCTTTACACGTGTAGAGGGTTCTCTTGGAGTTGAACGCCAGTTTGTAACCTGTTTCTGGCGTTTAACTCCACTTTGCAACCTGTTTCTGGCGTTTAACTCCAGAATGCAACATGGAACTGGCGTTGAACGCCAGTTTGTGTCATCTAAACTCGGGCAAAGTATGGACTATTATATATTGCTGGAAAACCCTGGATGTCTACTTTCCAACGCAATTGAGAGCTTGCCATTTGGAGTTTTGTAGCTCTAGAAAATCTACTTTGAGTGCAGGGAGGTCAGAATCCAACGGCATCTATAGTCCTTCTTCAACCTCTGAATCTGATTTTTGCTCAAGTCCCTCAATTTCAACTAGAAATTACCTGAAATCACAGAAAAACACACAAACTCATAGTAAAGTCCAGAAATGTGATTTTTATTTAAAAACTAATAAAAATATACTAAAAACTAACTAAATCATACTAAAAACTATGTAAACAACAATGCCAAAAAGCGTATAAATTATCCGCTCATCAAGGCTTAAGCTCAAAGTTGTTTGCTCCAATTTCAAGAATTGAGATGCTTCTTCCATAGAAGTCAGAAGTTGGTGTAGTAAAGTCACCAAGCATCTTCCTTGCATCTCCACCATTGTTATTGGGTTTGGCTGCCATGTCTTCTTCTTTTTCGAAAATTTCTATATGGTCCTCTCCAGAGTGTTGTGCTTTAGCTTCTCTTAGCTTCCTCTTCAGAGTCCTTTCAGGTTCAGGATCAGCTTCAACAAGAATGTTTTTATCCTTGTTCCTGCTCATATGAAAAAGAAGAGAACAAATAGAGAAGAGGAATCCTCTATGTCACAGTATAGAGATTCCTTTATGTGAGTGGAAGAATAGAAGAATAGAAGAATGAGGTAGACAGGGAATAAGTGAAATTCGAACACAGAGAGAGGGAGAGGGTTCGAATTATGAGTAGAAGAGAAGTGTTAGTAAATAAATAAAATAAATAGAAAGAGATGAGAGAGGGAGTATTTGAATATTAATTAAAATAAAAGAAAAATATTTTTGTTTTTATTTTAATTATTAGTTAGAATTTGAAATTTAAGAAAAGAAATAAAATAAAATTAGAAATTAAAACAATTAGTTAATTAAAAAGAATTTTGAAAAAGTAGCTAGTTATTTTTGAAAATTAGAAGTGGAAAAGTAATTAGGTGGTTTTGAAAAAGATAAGAAATAGTAAAATTTTTAAAATTAAAACAAACAAGTCAAATGGTTAATTGAAAAAGATTTGAAAATAAATTTTGAAAAGATAAGAAGTTAGAAAAAGATTTTGAAATTAAGTTTTGAAAAAGATATGATTGAAATTTATTTTGAAAAAGATTTGAAAAAGAAATTTAAAAAGATTTTATTTTAAAAATTAAAGTTGATGACTTGAGTAACAAGAAACTAAAAGATATGATTCTAGAATTTAAAGACTGAACCTTTCTTAACAGGAAAGTAACAAACTTGAAATTTTTGAATCAAAGCATTAATTGTTAGTAAAGTTTTCGAAAATGTGAAATAAAAATAAGAAAAAGATTTTGAAAATTTATTTAAGAAATTCGAAAATATTAAGAAGAAAAATGAAAAAAATTTGATTTTTGAAAAAGATTTGAAAAGATAAAATTTTTAAATTGAAATTTTTTACTTGACTAATAAGAAACAACTAAATTTTAAAATTTTTTGACTAAGTCAACCTAAAATTTCAAAATTTATGAGTAAAGGGAAAGATATTATTTTTGTTTTTTTGAATTAATGAAGAAAGAGAAAAACAACAAAATGACACAAGATATAAGAATTTAAGATCAAAACAACTAATGCATGCAAGAACACTTTGAATGTTCAAGATGAACACCAAGAATACTTTGAAGATCATGATGAACATCAAGAACATATTTTTGAAAATTTTTAAGAAACGAAACACATGCAACACACCAAACTTAGAAATTTTTAATGTTTAGACACTATGAATTTGAAAATGCATATGAAAAACAAGAAAAGACACAAAACAAGAAAAATTAAAGATCAAACAAGGAAAATCATCAAGAACAACTTGAAGATCAAAGAAGAACACATGATGAATTTTCAAAAATTTAAGAAAAATTAAAAACATGCAATTGACACCAAACTTAAAATTTGACACAAGACTTAAACAAGAAACATAAATTTTTTTTATGACTTTATTAGAATTTTGCATATTTTTCGAAATTATTTTGAAAAAAGAAAATAAAGAAATTCAAAATTTTTAATAAGAATTCCAGGATTCGTGCAATGTTAGTCTAAAGCTTCGGTCCAAAGGAATCAGACATGGCCAAATGGCCAGCCAAGCTTTAGCATAACAAATACAGACATGTCCTTTCTACAATGGAAAGTATAAAGACTCGGTCCAAAAGATTAGACATGGCTTAACAGCCAGCCAGGCTTCAACATATCTCATGAAGCTCTAGAATTCATTCTTAAAAATTTTTATGAATTTTTTCGAAAACGAAAAAAAAAATTTTTTTCGAAAATAAAAATAAAAAAACTTAAACATAAAATAAAATTACCCAATCTAAGCAACAAGATGAACCGTCAGTTGTCCAAACTCGAACATTCCCCGGCAATGGCACCAAAAACTTGGTGCACAAAATTGTGATCACACTTTTCACAACTTCGCACAACTAACCAGCAAGTGCACTGGGTCGTCCAAGTAATACCTTACATGAGTAAGGGTCGATCCCACGGAGATTGTTGGCTTGAAGCAAGCTATGGTCATCCTGTAAATCTTCGTCAGGCGGATTCAAATGGTTATGAGGTTTTGATAATTAAGAGATAAATAAAACATAAAATAAAATAAAGATACTTATGTAATTCATTGGTGGGAATTTCAGATAAGCGTTTGGAGATGCTTTGTTACTTCTGAACCTCTGCTTTCCTATTGTCTTCATCCAATCATGCGTGCTTCCTTCCATGGCAAGCTGTATGATCCTCTCGGATGAAAAATACCAGGTACGATTTTTACACGGCTAATCAATTGTCGGATTTCTCGTCTCGGATGAAAAATACTAGGTACAGCTACCGCACGGCTAATCATCTGTCGGTTCTTACTAGCGCCAGAATAGGATCTTTCTATCCTTTTGCACACTGTCACTGCGCCCAACATTCGTGAGTTTGAAGCTCGTCACAGTCATCCCTTCCCAGATCCTACTCGGAATACCACAGACAAGGTTTAGACTTTTCGGATCTCAGGAATGCTGCCAATACCACGAAGATCCTAATCTCACGGACTCGGTCCGTGGATTAGAAACCCAAGAGAATATACTCCGGCTGTCGTCCAATGACTATGTTGAACATCATGTAGACCGCTTGTGGTTGTCAAGCACGCGGATCTTGGCTAAGCGAGTAATGAAGATAGTAGGTGATTGTCACGGGTCACCCCTTCATTCTGACTTAACTGAATTAAGTACGAGAGTATATCCTGGAGAAGAAGTAAGTGTGAATTGAAAGAGAAACAATAGTACTTGCATTAATTCATGAAGAACAGCAGAGCTCTGCACCTTAATCTATGAGGTGTAGAAACTCCACCGTAGAAAATACATAAAAGAAAAAGGTCTAGGCATGGCCGAATGGCAAGCCTCCAAAATGTAACATATAGCATAAAACTCGTTCCAAAACTCGAATACAATAGTAAAAGTGCTATTTATACTAAAACTGTTACTAGGGATTATAGAAAATAAGTAACTAAGTGCAGATAGGGCAGAAATCCGTTTCTGGGGCGCACTTGGTGAGTGTTTGGACTGAGCTTTGAAGCTTTCACGTGCATAGGCCATTCTTGGAGTTAAACGCCAGCTTGGGTGCCAGTTTGGGCGTTTAACTCCAGTTCTGGCGTTTTACGCCAGAAAATGGTCTCTGGCTGGCGTTTAGATGCCAGTTTGGGCCATCAAATCTTAGGCAAAGTATGGACTATTATACATTTCTGGAAAACACAAGATGTCTACTTTCCAACGCAATTGAGCGCGCGCCAATTGGGCTTCTATAGCTCTAGAAAATCCATTTCGCATGCAGGAGGGTCAGAATCCAACAGCATCTGCAGTCCTTTCTCAGCCTCTGAATCAGACTTTTGCTCAGGTCCCTCAATTTCAACCAGAAAATAACTAAAATTACAGAAAAACACAAAAACTCATAGTAAAGTCCAGAAATGTGATTCTTTCATAAAAACTAATAAAAATATAATAAAAAGTAACTAAAACATACTAAAAACTATGTAAAAACAATGCCAAAAAGGGTATAAATTATCCGCTCATCAGTAGTCTACTCCATTGACATGAAAATTACTTGCATAGAATTGAAAAGGGAATAAAATGAAGACATGATAAACAATAACTGAAAATTAATTAAAAGTAAAAATAATCATTTGCATTAATAAATTCTAAAAATAATCCAATTGTAACTCTGAACAAAGATTAAGGATATGGAAGAGTAAGGGAATAAGAAAACAAACTAGAATAGTTGCAACTTCAACGGAGGTAATGACTCTTCTCAATATCCAAAGCAAAAGCATAAAACTAGAAATCTTTGAATGTAAAAAGAAAACCTAGAGGAAGAGTAATTTCTCTCTAAGTATTTTCACTAAACTAAAACTATGCTAATGAGAATGTGTCTTGAGTATCTGCATGTCTCCTGGCTCTAGTCTGTATTTTTAGGCCAGAAACTGGGTCCAAACTCGGCCTAAAATTGGCCCCAGCGTTTTTTGTGATTTCTGCAGATCGCGCATGTCACGCATACGCGTCGGTCACGCGTGATGTGTGGAAAACGATCCAACACAAAACTCACCGGCAAGTGGACCGGGTCGCATCAAGTAATAATAACTCACATGAGTGAGGTCGATCCCACAGGGATTGAAGGATTGAGCAATTTTAGTTTAGTGGTTGATTTAGTCAAGCAAATCAAGTATTGGTTGAGTGGTTTGTAATTTGCAGAAACTAAATTGCTTGAAATGTAAAGGGAGAAGGGGAAATTGCAGTAAATGAAAGAGCAGAAAAGTAAATGTGCTGAATCTTAAAGAACAAGTAAGGTAAATTGCAGAAACTTAGATTGCAAGAAATGTAAATAACTGAAGCTTAAAGTGCAAGAAATGTAAATTACTTGAATCATAAAAGGAATTGGGAATGGGGATTGCAGAAATTAAACAAGCAAGAGTAAATTGCAATAAACAGAAGAGTAAAGGATTACTTGAATTAAACTAGATCTCGTCAGAGAAGTAAAAATGCTTTGAGAATTTAAAGATAGAGAATGAGCAATGCTTAATTTGCAGCAAATTAAAAGAAGTTGAAAATCTCAGGAGTGGAAGAGACTAGAAAATAAGTCTAGATCTCGAATCCTTCCTTGACTCAACAAGAGCAATTGCAAAAGGAAATGAAAAGTAAATTGCAGAAGTAAATTGCAGAAGAGTAGAAGAAGATGCAGTAAACAAAAATTGAAATTCAATTATGCAGAAGAAGTAAACAAGAGATCTCAAGGTGAGATTGAAACAGAAGTTCTTCAAATCTTCACCCAAGATCAAAAGCAAGAAAATAAAAGAGTGCTCAAGCAAGAACAAGGAAGAAGAGAGATCAATTCTCCTTCCAAATTCTCTAAGATCCAAATTCAAAAGTAAAAAGATCAAAAATGAAAATGACAATTAAAAAGAAAATTCAAAGTAAAGTCTAGAGGTCCAGGTTACATCAAACTAGATCCTATTTATACACTTTCTATTCTTGGATTTTGGAATTTGGATGGGCTTTTGA
The DNA here is from genome assembly GCF_003086295.3 of Arachis hypogaea. NCBI lineage: Eukaryota > Viridiplantae > Streptophyta > Magnoliopsida > Fabales > Fabaceae > Arachis > Arachis hypogaea. The sequence goes on along the minus strand of NC_092049.1, from coordinate 82,618,460 downwards.
TTTGGTGAAGAAATGAATTAAGTTGGAGTTTTAATTCAATTTTTCAGCCCAATATTTCACCTCCCAGGGGTAAGCTCAGTTGGAAAAACCAACTGAGCACTCAAGTGTGCTGCCCGTGTCAAGTATGGTGCGTGTCCCAGCCTTGGTGGAGTGCGTGACACTAGAGCTCAGTTGGAATTTTGAACTAAGCTCTATGTGTGTCAAAGTTGTGCGCTCCATGGCATCCTGGCCGTGTCAAGTGCGCGCTCATGCTTGCTTTGTTGCGCCAAGTTGCTGCTTTGGCCGTGTCATGGTGTGGGGAGAATGGGGGAGGTAGTGCTCAGTTGGAAAAACCAACTGAGCTTCCTTGGTGGCGCCTTGCTTTCGGCCTCAAGGTCCCAGGTTCAACTCTTGGTGGAGGCAAATGGAGATAATTTCCTTGGAAGAGTGGAGAGTAAGGAGTGCTTCTATAAGGAAGCTCCACCTTCGAGCCTTGGGTGAGCCCTTTTGGCTTATTTTCTTTGCACAAGGAAAAACGCTCTTCCCTTGTTCTCCATGGAGCTCCCAGGTTCGAATCCTTGCCAAAGCCTTTTGGGCTATTTTCCTTGCAAGGTAATATAAAGTAGCGCTCAGTTAATTAAAGTAATTGAGTGCCCTTGCCTCCTTGGAGTAGTGCCTTCTTGTCATCCCTTAGGTGCAAGGTTCAAGTCTTGGTGAATGCTTTTTGGCTAATTTCCCTTGCAAGCTAGGTAGTGTGAGGTTCCGTGTTCGAACCTTGGGGAAGGCTTTTTGGCCCATTTTTCCTTGTTTTCCTTGCAAGGAGCATTCCTTGCTTCTCTTGGGCCATGAGTTCGAAACTTGGTGGCTTCATTCCTTGGAATTTTGCTTTGAATTTATTCTTGAAAGAGCCCGATGAAGCTCACTTAGTGAACTGAGCCTTATGTTGTTTCCTTGCTTTTTTTAGTGCTCAGTTAACTAATTGAACTGAGCTTGGTGCCTTGCTTTCTCCCATTTGTCCTTGTGAAGCTCAGTTTGCTTTCTCAACTTAGCTTTCACTCTTCTTTGATTTTTGCCACGCTTTTTCTTTCCTTGGGCACGCTTCTTAAGCAACGCTTTCTTATTTTCTTCTTTTCTTCACCTACAAATAATCAAAACAACTAATCAAAGTATCACCAAATTCACAAAGTTTAAAATTCATTCATAATTCAATTAATTTTGGCTTAAACCTCATGATTTTGTATCAGTTAAAGGATGGTTGGTTGATTTAACAAACTATGCAATTCTACTCCAAATTACTTACTTACAATGCAAGAAAGTGCATAAAACCTAATAAAAACAAAGAAAAAGACTAGTAAAACTAGGCTAAGATAACTTGTCATCACAACACCAAACTTAAAACTTGCTTGTCCCCAAGCAAGCAGTAAAACATAAAGAAAATTACTAGAAGCAGAGAAGTGTATAAGCCTTTTATTGGAAGACATTGAATACTGGTAAATGGGGTTTTTATGCATGGTATCTTAGTGATTTTTATTCTGTGGCTGAGACATCAACATCCCTTTGGATCCTTACTTGAATTACACAAAAAAAATGAGACTTGTTATTTCTTGGTCCCTAGGTTTTTTTTTTTTTTTGTTGCTCTCTTTCTTGGCTGAGGCTTAATGCTATGTTGTAAGGCAGCTTTTTAGAGTAAGCTTTCAGCCAGCATTCCCGCCCCAGTTGGTTCAAGATGCTAGGTGTTGAAACACCCCTATGGGCTTACTTGCTCAAGCCTCTCCTTAGCACACACACATCACAGGCATTTAGCTTGTTTTGTTCATCTCTGTTTGTTCTTTGGAAATTGATGCCCAGCACCTCTTTGGGTTACTAAATGCTTTGTTTCAAAGTAGCTCTTGATGGTGGACTTTCAGTTGGCAATCCCGGGTTAGTTAACTCAAGTTGCCGAGTGATGAAGCATCCCTTAAAATCTAGTTATCCAAGCTTATCTTTGTACAAGAGCATCACAGGCATTTATCCAAATTTGCAGCCATTGGTGCCCAGCCTTGTGTATTTTTTTTTTTTTTGCTTATTTCTCTTGTATTTTCTTTCTTTTATTTTGGACCTTTTTCATTTGTCAAGTCTCATGAAATGTAACTCAAGTTCATATCACAAAGTCATGCCTGCATTCAGCCTTATTTATAAATCAGCTAATGAACCAGCACATACCACCACATAATCTTATTTTGTCTCATATCATACCAGACTTTTACTCTTTCTCTATTTCACAGTTATTTTTCTTTTATTCAAGCATGAGGAACAAAGCATATAATTCAAGTAAGATGAAAGTGAATCAAGCACTTAGACTAGCAAGCCATAACAGCATGAAAACAAACAAACTCGCAGACAGTAAATGAATCTAAGAAGACACTAATCAACAGGGGACATTTGCACTTTCAATTAACATAGTTGAACTAGAATCAGTCAGAGAACAATACAACCTCTTGGAGTCTATTTGTTTCCTCTGTGTCATTATCATTGTTGGGTTCCATGTCCTCCCTCTGTCCATGATGATGTACCTTTTCCTCCAAGAGATTGAATGACTTCCTACAAAAGATATTGAAAGTTGCTTGTTCCCCAAGCCCTTAGGCAACTGGTTAGTGTGCAAGAATTGAGCATGGCGTTCAAACTTATTTTGGTGTGGGAACACCAAACTTAATTCCTTGCCAATGTCTCCGATGCAACAAGTTAACCATTCATGAATTCTTTTGTCTTTGCTAAAGGTTATAAAATCAAAGATTAGAAAACAGCAATTTGATTAATTGGTTCATCTAATTGCTTGCAGCTAGTATTATGCAGAAGGTGAGAATATATTTTATGATGATATTTTGGTGGAACACCAAACTTAGAATCCTTCATTCTCCCTTAGATTGTTTTGGTGTGCAACACCAAACTTAGCTCCTTGCAATATAGATAAACTAATTAACCTTTTTATTAAAATAGCTATTAAAAGAAAACTACCTCAAATTGGGTTGCCTCCCAACAAGCGCTCTTTTAATGTCACTAACTTGACATCTTGTTCTTTGATCATGGAGGTTGAAAATCATAGTGCCTCAACTTTTTTCCTCTTACTGTGAACTTTCTTCCGGTCTCCTCTTTGATGATCTCTAGGTGTTCAAGTGAAAGGATCCGGTTCACAGTATAGTACTCAGATAATTGTGGAGACACCTTCATTGGTTGGATGTTCAACATCACTTTATCCCCTGGTGAGAAGCCTTCAGTGGGGATTTTCTTGTTTCTCCACCCTTTTGGCCTCTTCTTCTTCTCTTCTTTCTCAGGAAATAATTCATGCCTTGGTGGTTCTTTATCTGGAGTGTTAAGGTTCTCATCTGGGGGTTTTAGATCTAGTTCCTCCTTGATTTCTTTGGTCTGTTGCACCATCTCTACTACTTTCAAGCATGGATTTGGAAGTCTGGAGTTAACTCATTGAATGTCTCTTTCAAGCTTTGATCCCTGGCTTTATCCTCCATACAATCTTCTTCTTGAGTGGGCTCATGCATGGTTTTAAAAATATAGAATGCTAGGTGCTCATCATGCACTCTCAGCAACAATTCCCCTTTTTCAACATCTATCAATGCTCTGTCCGTAGCCAGGAAAGGCCTCCCCAGGATGATGGGAGTGTTAGGGTCTTCCTCCATATCCAGGATGACAAAATCAGCTGGGAGAAGGAATTTTCCCACTTTCACCAGCACATTCTCTACAACTCCAAGTGCTTGCTGAATGGACTTGTCAGCCATTTGAAGAGCTATTTAAGTGGGTTTCAGTTCAAAAATTTGAAGCTTCCTCATAAGAGATAGAGGCATCAAGTTTATGCTTGCACCAAGGTCACAGAATGATTTCTCAATAGTTATGTCTCCTATGGTACAAGGTATATAAAACCTTCCAGGATCATCCTTCTTCTCTGGTAGACCTCTTTGGAGAATAGCACTACACTCCATTGTCATTTCAACAATCTGTCCTTCCTTCAAGGGTCTTTTCTTTGTTAGCACTTCTTTCATAAATTTGGCATATAATGGCATCTGTTCAAGTGCTTCTAAGAAAGGAATATTGATGCTGAGTGTCTTGAATATGTCCAACTCATTTTCTTTTTTGAACCTCTGAGGGTACGGAAGTTTGGGGACATCTGGCTTCACCCCTTCCTTCTTCTCTTGTAGCTTTGTTTCAAGGATGTTCTTATCTCTCTTTGAGCTTTTTGCATTCTCGGTCTTTCTATCCTCTTCACTTCTCTCTTCTGTCTCTTCTTGTGGAACTTGTCTGTTGTGTTCTTTCTGATTGATTGCTTCCTTTTCACTTCCCACTATGATTGCTTTGCACTCCTCCCACTTTGTAGCTTTTCCTTTGTCCCTTGGGTGGTCTTGAGTGGCACTAGGGGATGCATTTGATTGCTTATCACCCATCTCTGTAATTCGTTTAGCCATTTGTTCCATATGCCTCTCAAGATTTCTGATTGAAGCTTCTTGGTTTTTGATTGAAGCTTCTTGGTTTTTACTTGTTATGGCTTGATCTTTCCTTGCTACTTCCTGATCTTGTCTTGCCATCTCTTGATTTTTCATGAGTTTCTCCATCATTATGTCTTGGTGCTTCATCATCTTTTCCATCAATATCTCCAAGTTGGAGATTTTTTGAGTGTCTTGTGATGCTTGTGGCTGGTTGTGAGATGTTGAAGGTTGATGGTAGGTGTTTTGGTTAGTGGTTTGGTTATTAGGTGGATAGTAGCTGGAATTTGGGTGGTTGTTTTGGGGTTTTCTATATGGATTGGGGTTAGTATTTTGCTGGTTGTGGTTTTGGTTGTTTCTTGAGTTGTTTTGGTTTGAGTTTTTCTGCCACGGTTGCTGGCTGTGGGTGTGGTTATCTCCCCATTTGAGATTTGGATGGTTCTTCTAGGATGGATTGTAGGTGTCACCATAAACTTCATTTTATCCTGAGCCTTGATTGTGCACATATTGAGGTTGTTCCTGCTGCTGATCTTCTTGGTTTTCTTCATTTTGCCCCCATGTGGTTGATGGTTGGCTTGTATTCACTACTGCAACTTGCAAGCTATCGATCTTTTTAGCCATCTGCTCAAATTGTTGTTGAATCTACTGCTGCATTATCTTGTTTTGAGCTAGGATGGTGTCCACTCCTTCTAACTCTGTCACTCATTTCCTTTGTGATGGTTGGCGTTGCCTTTGGTGAGCAAAGAAATACTGGTTGTTAGACACCATATCAATGAGATTTTGGGCTTCCTCTGCAGTTTTCATGAGTTGTAAGGAGCCTCCTGCTGAATAATCCAAAGCCTCTTGAGATTTCAATGTCAAGCCTTTATAGAAATTCAGCAATCTGTCCCAATCACTGAACATTCTAGGTGGGCACTTCCTAATTAGAGCTTTGTATCGTTCCCATGCCTCATACAAGGGTTCAACATCCATTTGTGTGAATGTTTGTACTTCAGTCTTTAATCTAATAACTCTTTGAGGTGGGTAAAACTTGGCAAGGGCTTGGTTACTAGATCATCCCAATTGTTCATGTTGTCTCTTGGGAAGGATTCCAACCATTGAGTGGCTTTGTCTCTGAGAGAAAATGGAAATATCAGTAGCTTGTAACTGTCAGGGTGCACACCATTGGTTTTAACAGTGTCACAAATCCTCAAGAAAGTAGGCAAGTGTTGGTTTGGATCTTCAAGTGGTCCTCCTCCATAAGAACAGTTGTTCTGCACCAAGGTGATGAGTTGGGGCTTCAATTCAAAGTTATTTGCATCGACATTTGGGGTAAGGATGCTACTCCCACAATGCCTTGGATTAGCAAATGTATATGAAGCCAATACTCTCCTTTGGGGCTGACCATTGTCGTTGGCCAATCCCACTTGTGGATTTGTTGGATTTTCCTCCATTTCTTGGTTCTCTTCTCAACCCCCAAAGTGTTTCAGGATCAAAAGGTGTGGATTCATCGCTTTTTCCTCCTGACATAAACACAGAACCAGAAACCAGAATTATACACTCTATTGCTAGAGTGAAGTTAGTGTTAGCTTAAGCAAAAATTCAAATAGTTAGTGTGCTTAGTAAGAAGAAAAAGAAAAAGTGCCTAATCTAGACCACCACCTTACTTAATCATTGACAATCTAATGAATCCCTGGCAACGGCACCAAAAACTTGATGTGTGGAAAACGATCCAACACAAAACTCACCGGCAAGTGGACCGGGTCGCATCAAGTAATAATAACTCACATGAGTGAGGTTGATCCCACAGGGATTGAAGGATTGAGCAATTTTAGTTTAGTGGTTGATTTAGTCAAGCAAATCAAGTATTGGTTGAGTGGTTTGTAATTTGCAGAAACTAAATTGCTTGAAATGTAAAGGGAGAAGGGGAAATTGCAGTAAATGAAAGAGCAGGAAAGTAAATATGCTGAATCTTAAAGAACAAGTAAGGTAAATTGCAGAAACTTAGATTGCAAGAAATGTAAATAACTGAAGCTTAAAGTGCAAGAAATGTAAATTACTTGAATCATAAAAGGAATTGGGAATGGGGATTGTAGAAATTAAACAAGCAAGAGTAAATTGCAATAAATAGAAGAGTAGAGAATTACTTGAATTAAACTAGATCTCAACAGAGAAATAAAAATGCTTTGAGAATTTAAAGATAGAGAATGAGCAATGCTTAATTTGCAGAAAATTAAAAGAAGTTGAAAATCTCAGGAGTGGAAGAGACTAGAAAACAAGTCTAGATCTCGAATCCTTCCTTGATTCAACAAGAGCAATTGCAAAAGGAAATGAAAAGTAAATTGCAGAAGAGTAGAAGAAGATGCAGTAAACAGAAATTGAAATTCAATTATGCAGAAGAAGTAAACAAGAGATCTCAAGGTGAGATTGAAACAGAAGTTCTTCAAATCTTCACCCAAGATCAAAATCAAGAAAATAAAAGAGTGCTCAAGCAAGAACAAGGAAGAAGAGAGATCAATTCTCCTTCCAAATTCTCTAAGATCCAAATTCAAAAGTAAAAAGCTCAAAAATGAAAATGACAATTAAAAGGAAAATTCAAAGTAAAGTCTAGAGGTCCAGGTTACATCAAACTAGATCCTATTTATACACTTTCTATTCTTGGATTTTGGAATTTGGATGGACTTTTGATTTGGTGAAGAAATGAATTAAGTTGGAGTTTTAATTCAATTTTTCAGCCCAATATTTCACCTCCCAGGGGTAAGCTTAGTTGGAAAAACCAACTGAGCACTCAAGTGTGCTGCCCGTGTCAAGTATGGTGCGTGTCCCAGCCTTGGTGGAGTGCGTGACACTAGAGCTCAGTTGGAATTTTGAACTAAGCTCTATGTGTGTCAAAGTTGTGCGCTCCATGGCATCCTGGCCGTGTCAAGTGCGCGCTCATGCTTGCTTTGTTGCGCCAAGTTGCTGCTTTGGCCGTGTCATGGTGTGGGGAGAATGGGGGAGGTAGTGCTCAGTTGGAAAAACCAACTGAGCTTCCTTGGTGGCGCCTTGCTTTCGGCCTCAAGGTCCCAGGTTCAACTCTTGGTGGAGGCAAATGGAGATAATTTCCTTGGAAGAGTGGAGAGTAAGGAGTTCTTCTATAAGGAAGCTCCAGGTTCGAGCCTTGGGTGAGCCTTTTTGGCTTATTTTCTTTGCACAAGGAAAAACACTCTTCCCTTGTTCTCCATGGAGCTCCCAGGTTCGAATCCTTGCCAAAGCCTTTTGGCCTATTTTCCTTGCAAGGCAATATAAATTAGCACTCAGTTAATTAAAGCAATTGAGCGCCCTTGCCTCCTTGGAGTAGCGCCTTCTTGTCATCCTTAGGTGCAAGGTTCAAATCTTGGTGAATGCTTTTTGGCTAATTTCCCTTACAAGCTAGGTAGCGTGAGGTTCCGTGTTCGAACCTTGGGGAAGGCTTTTTGGCCTATTTTTCCTTGTTTTCCTTGCAAGGAGCGTTCCTTGCTTCCCTTGGGCCATGAGTTTGAAACTTGGTGGCTTCATTCCTTGGAATTTTGCTTTGAATTTATTCTTGAATGAGCTCGATAAAGCTCACTTAGTGAACTGAGCCTTATGTTGTTTCCTTGCTTTTTTTAGTGCTCAGTTAACTAATTGAACTGAGCTTGGTGCCTTGCTTTCTCCCATTTGTCCTTGTGAAGCTCAGTTTGCTTTTTCAACTTAGCTTTCACTCTTCTTTGATTTTTGCCACGCTTTTTCTTTCCTTGGGCACGCTTCTTAAGCAACGCTTTCTTATTTTCTTCTTTTCTTCACCTACAAATAATCAAAACAACCAATCAAAGTATCACCAAATTCACAAAGTTTAAAATTCATTCATAATTCAATTAATTTTGGCTTAAACCTCATGATTTTGTATCAATTAAAGGATGGTTAGTTGATTTAACAAACTATGTAATTCTACTCCAAATTACTTACTTACAATGCAAGAAAATGCATAAAACCTAATAAAAACAAAGAAAAAGACTAGTAAAACTAGGCTAAGATGACTTGTCATCAACGCGTACGCGTCGCTGGTCATCTTCGTGTGTCACGCGTACGCGTCAGGCACGCGCACGTGTCGTCTTGCAGAACTCCAATCCACGTGTATGCGTTAGGTACGCGCATGCGTCACTGTGAAAATCTCCAGATCACGCGCACGCGTGAGCCATGCGTGCGCGTCGATGCTCGCTGGTTATCTCCTTTATTTCTTGTGTTCCTTCCATTTTGCGAGCTTCCTCTCCATCCTCTAAGTCATTCCTGCCCTATAAAACCTGAAAACACTGAACACACAGATCACAGCATCGAATGGTATAAGGAGGGATTAAAATACACAAATTAAAGGTTTAGGAAGCAAGTTTTTAATCATAGAGTAGAATTGGGAAGGAATTGTAAAAATCATGCAATCTATATGAATAAGTGTGCAAAGACTTGATGTAACCACTCAATTGAGCACAAGATAAACCATGAAATAGTGGTTTATCAACTGTTTTCAAGTTGTAGTTCAAGTGAGATAGCTCTCTTGAGAATCACAAGAACTCATGTAGAAAAGGGTCATACTCTCGTTCCACCCAGTTCATAAGATTAAGAACGAAAACAATACCTTAGAATTGAATCAAACATATATTAAAATAGAAGAATAATAATCTCAATCCATAGAAATAAACAGAGTTACTAATCGTAACCAGGAGGTTTAGTTGCTGTTAACTTAAAGAGAAAACAGGGTTCTTAAATGTGCGGAAAGAAGAAAATCCTTCATGCCCTTTAAAGGGTGGATCTTATTCCTTATATACTAACCTAATTTGATACAAAAATAAAATAAAATACTAAATTCTAAATCTAAAAGATATTGTTTGTAAATAAAAATTACAAAAAGAAAATAAAATAGGCTAAGAAGTGCTAAATCCACTTGAGAGGCCCAAAGAGGAGTGATTCGGGCTGCTGCTGGCGTTTAACATGAATAATGGGTTTTAAATGCTCCAAAGGGGGTCAAAATTCGTGTATGCTGAGGTCCCCTGCTGGCGTTCTGCGCCGGGTGGGCATTCAGCGCCGGCAGGGGGAAGTTTCTAGCGCTGGTTTTGTCCCTCTTGGGCGCTAAACGCCAGGCTCAGTGTCTAACGCCAGGTTTAACAGTGATTCCAGATAAAAAGTATAGACTATTATATATTGTTGGAAAGCTCTAGAAGTTGGATTTCTAATGCCGTTGAGACCGCGTCAATTGGACCCTGTAGCTCAAGTTATGCTCGTTGGAATGCAAGGAGGTCAGGGTTGACAGCATCTACTATCTTTTCTTTGTTGTTGCACAAACCTCTGCCAAATTCACCCAAAATTTACCTAAAATCATAAAAACACCAAAACAACTCAAAGTAGCATCCAAAGAGGATTTTTGCACTAAAATATAACAAAACTTAATAAAATCTAACTAAAAACAACTAGAAAATGCTAGGAAAAAGGTTATAAGATGCTCAAGCATCAGGCACCAAAGACTATCATCTATCTTTGGAAAGCTCTATATGTCTATTTTTCAATGCCACTAAAAGCGTGCCATATGGATATCTGTAACTCAAGTTATTCCCCTTTGAAGGTGAAGAGGTCAGCTGGCATCTCTGTAGAGACATGCTTTGCTCACTTGGCATTTTAGGCACCTCTATTGGCGTTGGAAATGCCACTTTAAGTGCTTAAACTGTGGCTGGCCCTGGAGAACAGGGATAGGGCATTTTGGACGCCCTTAATGGGCGTTTGCAATGCCAATGAGCTTCTTGGGCGTTTTAGACGCTGGTGCTATGCTCACCTTGTTTTTCGGGGAGATTTGCAACTTCATATCCAATGTCCACTATAAAGTGTTATATATGGTTGGAAAGCCCTTAAAGTGTACTTCTTAATGACACTGGAATCACCTCATTTGGAGATTTGTAGGTCATGTTATTCATGTTGGAATAAGGAGAGGTCAGGTTGCCAGTTCATCTTTGAACTTCTCTTGTGCTCATTGAGGCTCGAAGGCGTTTGGTTGTGTAAATGCTTCTTATCCTTGGTGTTTGAAGTGCTGGAGTATGCATTATCACAGGCTATGCTTCTTCAAGGGCCACACTTTCAAAAGCGTGGCCTAAGCTTCCAAAGCGTGTCCTAAGCTTCAAAATGTGCCAAATTTTCTCTTTTCTTCTTTTGAGCTTGTTTTGTGCTTTTTGCTTCTTTTTCATTCATTTTCTACAAAATTAATTAAATCAAAGAGATCAAAGTAATATATAACTTAAGCACCAAAACACTTCCATAATTAGGAATTAAGCATTGATTTCTTGTATGAAAAAGCAAAGAAAACACAACATAATGCGCATGCATCACAACACCAAACTTAAACTTTGCTTGTTCTCAAGCAAATAAAGAATAGCAATTTGCACCATCAGTTAAAAGCTTTGACTTTTAATGCTTTGTTTTCAAGTATTACCACTTGATACATAAGCACTAAAAGCATTTGATTAGAGGACTCTTTAAGCTCATTTGTTTCTTTCCTTTACTCTCTAATCATTGATGCTCAGAACCTTGAGCTTTGAGGGAGTGCTTTGCACTTGAGCCTAGCCTTGACTCTAAGTGTTTTCTTTTGAAGCTTTTTGCTTGATACATAAACATCACAACTACTTGACTAATGAACTATCATTGGTACTCAAAGCCTTTAACTTTCTCATTCTTCCCCTTTTGCTTTTACTTGATTTAATTGATTTGCTTTTTCAAGATTTTCAAAGTTCAAAAAAAACTTCATAAAATGTTCCAGATGAAAACTTCAATCAAACAAATTCAAATGTATTTGAGCAAAAATAGTCATGCTAGCCTCCCAATACTTATATGCTCATGCTAAATTCTTCTTTAATTACCGTTGTTTGTTTATGATCATGATACTTAATTACTTTGACTCACAAATTTCAAGATAGTAGTTATGATATCACAACAACATGTTACAATTCAAATCAAACTATGCTTATCTAGAAGAAAGAACACACATGCATATATAAGAAATTGAAGACAATCATGCAATAGAAAGTACTGGAAACAAATAAGAGGGAAAGGAACTTAACCACCTTGTAGATCTTCATCATTGTTGTTGTCATTTTCCTCCTATTCTTTCCCTCCAACACCACAACACCAAACTTAAACTTTTCTTGTCCTCAAGAGAATAAAAAATTATGCAATACAATTTGACAATTCAAGGGGAGAAGAATAGCAATTTAATGTCCATAGTTGGCTAGTTTACTATGCATGCAATAATCACAACAGAAACTCAAATGATTGATGTTTCTATCTAGCTCACTTTATGAAATCTTTTCTTTATATTCCCTCCTTGAAACAAGCTTTTCATTCTCTTCTTAGCTTAGCTTCTTGGGTGCTTTGCACCATCAGTTAAAAGCTTCGACTCTTAATGCTTTGTTTTCAAGTATTACCACTTGATACATAAGCACCACAAGCATTTGATTAGAGGACTCTTTAAGCTCATTTGTTTCTTTCCTTTACTCTCTAATCATTGATGCTCAGAACCTTAAGCTTTGAGGGAGTGCTTTCCACTTGAACCTAGCCTTGACTTTAAGTGTTTTGTTTTCAAGCTTTTTGCTGGATACATAAACACCACAAGTACTTGACTAATGAACTGTCATTGGTACTCAGAGCCTTCAACTTTCTCATTCTTCCCCTTTTGCTTTTACTTGACTTAATTAATTTGCTTCTTCAAGGTTTTCAAAGTTCCAAAAAAACATCATAAAATGTTCCAGATAAAAATTTCAATCAAACAAATTCAAATGCATTTGAGCAACAATAGTCATGCTAGCCTCCCAATACTTATATGCTCATGCTAGATTCTTCTTTAATTACCCTTTTTTTTATGATCATGATGCTTAATGGTGCACGAATCCCCATACTTTTGTACAGCTGTACCAGCAAGTGCACTGGGTCGTCCAAGTAATACCTGAGTGAGTCAGGGTCGATCCCACGAGGATTGTGGTTTGAAGCAAGCTATGGTTATCTTGCAAGTCTTAGTCAGGCGAATCAGAAGGTTGTGTTTTTATGAAAAGGGAAAACTATTCATAATTTGTATTTGTAAATTGGAGTGGAGTCACTTGGATTGATTTAAGGGCAATCAGTAATAGGAATATAGTTGAGGATTGTTGCGTTATCTTTCTGAATTAACTCTGGTAGTACTGTTTCCTTTGCTTGTGAGTGATTTCTTCAATGGTAGGCTGTATATGATTGACACTGGTTTGAGCAGCCGTCAATACTCCTCCAGATATGAATCCCAGGGTTAGTGCGGATCCAGTCTGCTTGTGGGTGAAGCTCGTACAGTCCATTCTGCTTAATGATCCTACTCAAAACACCACAGACAAGGTCGAATCTTCTGGATCGGAGGAATGATGCGCCTTTGGTTCTAGCCTCTACCACAGAGACCCTAATCTCCTCGTAAATCGGCTGAACTAATGTCTCAAGAAGTACCTAACGAAGTTGTGGATTAGCCATCTAAGAGATGTATAGTCAAGCTGGTGGTTCATCATTGTCCGATGTAAGACGCACTCTGAACCCATGTAGAATGTGATAACCTTATTCTATTTCAACGCATTCATATTGATGAAAAACAAATATACATCTTAGAATTAATCAAACATGGATCGAAGAATAACAGTAATACTTTTATTAATTCATAGGACTCAGCAGGGCTCCTCCCCTCAACCTAGGAGGTTTATAAACTTATACTGAAAGGAAATACAGTGGTAAAAACGTGTATAATGTGTATGATGGTAAAAAGTGTACGAATAACATGAATCTAATCCCTTAAATACTAAACAAATGACTAGTAAGGATAAAACAGTCTTTTTAGTGCTAAAATTTACTTCTGGGGCCCACTCGGTGAGTGTTTGGGCTGAGCTTTGATGAAATCCACGTGTTATGAGGCCTCTAGGGTGTTGAACGCTGGCTAGGGGGTCCTCTCTGGGCGTTTGGATGCTGTACTCTGCTCTATGGGCACTGGACGCCTGGAAGGGGGCACGAGGCTGGCATTGGATACCAGTTTTGGGCCTTCTAATCCGAAGCAAAGTATGGACTATTATACATTGCTGAAAGCTCTGGAAGTTAGCTTTCCATAGCCGTTGAGAACGCTCCATTTGAACTTCTATAGCTCCAGGAAAGCTCTTCCGAATGCAAGGAGGTCAGATCCGAACAGCATCAACAGTGCTTTCTCTGAATCAGACTTTTGCTCCAGCTCCTCAATTTCAGCCAGAAATTACCTGAAATTGCACAAAAACACAAAACTCAAAGTAGAATCCAAAAATGTGAATTTAACACTAAAACCTATAAAAAATTAATAAAAACTAAACAAAACATATTAAAAACTATATGAAAATGATGCCAAAAAAATATCCGTTCATCACAACACCAAACTTAAGATACAATAAATTTGTAAGTTTCAAATGAAGCTTAGTTAAAATCAGATGAGCGGGACTTAGTAGCTTTTTGCTTCTGAATATTTTTGGCATCTCACTATCCATCGAATGGCAAAAAAGAGGTTGGATGTCATTGCAACAAGAAGTATGGAATGGCAAGCTAGATGGGCAGGTGAGCTGAAGTTTGAGGTACATCACAAAAATAGGATGATCATGGAAAGGTTTATGGTGGATCTGTTAGCTGGTACTTGCAGCTGTCGATTTTGGGGTTTGAGTGGTATGCCATGCCCACATGCGTGCAGTGCCATCTTTGAAAAGGGTAATAATTCTGAAGAGTATTGCAGCAACCACTATAGTCCAGCAGCATACCTTGCAACATATGAAAAATCAATTGCTCCAATTAATGGAGAGAACATGTGGCCGAAAGTGAACTGTGATACCATCATACCCCCAGTTTTCAGGGTTAAACCTGGTCAACCAAGAATGATGCGGATTAGAGAACCTGATGAAAATAGATCTCAAACGAAGTACAGAAGGACGGGTACCTCTGTGACTTACAGCAATTGCAGCCAGTATGGACACAACAGGAGGCACTACCCAAATCCTATTGTCTCAGGTACATCTTATTTTGTTGTTATTTCATAATTGTTGATTGCACCAGTTTTTTTCTGTAATGTTGCCTCGATTCGATTGAATTTGCATCAGCTCCTGAACCCGCTGCTGCTGCATCTGATGTTTCAATTGACTCAGCTGAACCTGGAAATGGTGCACATGATGTTGGAGCTGCTGCAAGGGGGAGAGGCAGAGGAAGGGGTGCGGGATTGGGTAGAGGAAGGGGCAAAGGAAGAGGAACTATTGTCACAGGTAATTCTAGGATTTGTTGCTACATACTAGACGATTGAAAATATTCTATTATGAAATGAGTTAACCATTATACTTTTGTTCCATCAGCCTCTGCACCAACAACTGCTGATGCTGACTCTGCTGCTACGAATGGCACTGCTGCTACTGAATCAGCTGCATGATCTGCTGCAAGGGGGAGAGGCAGAGAAAGGGGTGTGGGACTTAGTAGATGAAAAGTAACTAGTTTCACAAGTATAACTATATTTTGCTATTTCATACTACATAATTGAAAGGGTTTAGTGATGGAATGATTTAAAAATTTGGCTGTTGTTGCATCAGCCTCTACACCAAATACTCTTGCTGCTGAATTCGGATCTACAACTGTGTCACCCCTTACTGGATCTGGTTCTGCAAACGACTCACCCCTTGCTGGATCTGGTTCACCTACTACTGGAGCTACTGCAAATCCTCCTCATACACCAGCAACTCAACCAACTCCCTTCATTGAACCACTCATTCAGCCAACTCCACAAGTAGCACCAGTTACACAACCTTTGCCTAAGACTAAGACTTTTGGGATGAGCAAAATTGAAAGATTGAAGATGGGGATAAGAAAGGGAGCAGTAATGACAAGTCATCTTAGCCTAGTTTCACTAGCCTTTTTCTTTTGTTTTCAATTGAATTATGCACTTTCTTGAGCCATAAGCAAGCCAATTGGGTAGATTTTCATGTTTCCTTTGATTTAATCAACCATGTATGAATTCATGCTATTTCATGAGGTTTTATGCTATAATTGTCATATATTATGAAAGAATGAATATCTCATGATTTTGAGCATAGCTTTGATGTGTTTGGTTGATTAATGATAGGTGAAGAAAGCTTGGAGAAAGGTTAATGCAAGAAGGAATGGCTAGGAGGAAGAGAGAACAAAAAGTTTGAGCAAAAGTTTGCCTCAAACTTTTGGATTAATGAACCAGGAAGCAAAAAGCTGGACCAAAAGTTAGCCTCAAACTTTTTGGCTAACTTTTGGGCAAAAGCTGGAGCAAAAGTTAGCCCCTAACCTTTTGGCTAACTTTTGGGCAAAAGCTGGAGCAAAAGTTAGCCCCTAACTTTTTGGCTAACTTTTGGCATGAAAAACACTCCCTGGATGAGCAAAAGTTTGCGCCAACGTTAGCCCCTAACTTTTTGGCTAACGTTGGCACATGAAAAACACTCCCTGGGCTAGCAAAAGTTTGCGCCAACGTTAGCCCCTAACTTTTTGGCTAACGTTGGCGCCATGAATAAGCAAGGGGAGGCCAACGTTGGAGCAAAAGTTAGACCCCTAACTTTTGCCCCAACGTTGGTATCAGCAAGGAAGGGTGCTGATGTGAAAAGTTGGAGCAAAAGTTAGACCCTAACTTTTACTCCAACTTTTACTCAAGCTTTCATGATTCCAACCCGGTTCAATTCGGTTCTTCTCCAAACTCCAAGAGCAATCAACCAAGGCCTCTATCAACCCAATTCCATCAAGAGCAAAGGCCCAATTGAAGGCTTGAAGACCATTTGAAGAAAGTGTATAAATAGCATAGGATTTAAGTTTTCATGGAGCTTCCCTTTTAGTTTTTCAGAATAGCTTTCTTTTGAATTTGGCTTAGAGCTCACTTTTATTTTTCTTAGCATTGTTGTTTAATTGAAGAGAATTTGGGAGGAGAATTGATGTCTCTTCTCCCTTGTTCTTGCCCAGCACTCTTTACTTTTCTTGTCTTGGATTTTGGGTGGAGAATTGAAGAAATTCTGTTTCAATCTCACCTTGGGATCTTGTTTAATTTTCTGCTTAATTGAATTTCAGTTTCAGTTCATTGCTTTTCATCTACTTTCTTTGCAATTTACAATTTCCTTTGCAATTGTTCTTGTTGGATCTAGGAAGGCATTGAGATCTAGACTTGGTTTTCTAGTCTCTTGGGTCCTGAGATCTGAATTCCAATTTTACATCCTCTGTTTACTACTTTTCATGCTCATTTACTTTTCTGTTAAGATCCGGTTCGATTCAAGACATCCTTTACTTCTCTGTTTGTTGCAATTTTACATTTCCTTGTTTAATTTCTGCAAATCCAACTCCCCATTCCCTTTACAATTCAAGCCATTTACATTTCTTGCACTTTAATATTTTGCAATTTACATTTCTTGCGTTCTAAGTTTCTGCCATTTAATTTCTTGTTCTTTAAGATTCAGCACTTTAATTCCTGTTCTCTTTAATTTCATGCCAATTACCCATTCTCTTTACTTTCTATGCAATTTAATTTCTGCAAATCACAAATCTCTCAACCAAATCTTGATTCGCTTGACTAAATCAACCACTAAACTAAAATTGCTCAATCCTTCAATCCTTGTGGGATCGACCTCACTCCCGTGAGTTATTATTACTTGATGCGACCCGGTGCACTTGCCTGTTAGATTTGGGTGTTTTGGAGAAATTCGTTTTTCCACGAAAATATCCCATCAAGTTTTTGGTGCCGTTGCCGGGGATTGAAATAGATTGACAATGATTAAGTGAGGTGGTGGTCTAGATCAAGCATTTTCTTTATTTTTGTTCTCTGTTTTAGATTGAAACCAAGGTGTTTGAGTTTATGTCTCACTAAGAAATTCTCATCTTTGATATGAGTAATTTCAATTTTCAATGGTGTTGTGCTTTCCAAAATTCAAATGGAGTTCAACTCATCTTATGATCAGACAAATTTTATGGGATATTAACCACCATCACCAATCTCTAATGGTGGCTGGAAATATCACCAAGAAAATACGAATTTTAAGCACTCCAATCCATGGAGATTTGCTTCAGAGACACAAGATGAGCAGGAGAATCATATGGGATACCAACCACCACTACAAAATAATTCAAATTATTATCCTCATGGTAGATGGGAGTATCACCAAAGAATGAAAGAGCATCCACCCTCACGTCCCAGTTTCTCATTTAAAAGTTCTTCATCACTTGATTATGCCTCAACACAAAGTTTCCTCCAAAATCCATACCAGTCATCCCATCAATCACACAACTCATTCCACACCCCTCAACACAACTTCACCACAACACATTCACGTCACCAAAATTACTCTCAACCTTCATCTCTTGAATTAACAGATGAGGAATACCTTGAAGCCATTGAAATACAGAGAAAACTAGTGGAAAGATACACAAAATCCCCATCTTGGAAAGAAACCATCTTCAAGAAGATGAATGGGCCCTTAGAGCAAACAAAGAGGAACTTAGAACCATCAAACAGTAAGGATGAAGACAAATCTGTGGGTGAGGAAGTGGAAAAGAAAGATGAGGAAGCCTCTGTGTCAAAGGAAATTTCAATGAAAAATGAGGTAGAGGAAACATTTGAACCTGACCTTGCATATTCACAGAAGCCACTTGAGATGACAAGGGAACATGAAAAACAAAATGGCTCAACAATTGGATCCATGATTGAAAGATATGAAGAGGAGATGAAGAAATGTTGGGAAGATCAACAAACCTCCTCCATGAAAGAGCTATTAAAACAAATGTTGAGTGTAAAAGAGGAAGTGGAAGAGCAAGAAAGTGAGAAAGACAACCAAAGAATTCCAAACTCAAGTGAAGCAGAGAAGTACACAGAGGAAGAGCTCACAGAACCACCATTGCAAGAGGCTCTTGATGAAAAGAAGACTCTAGCAATCACACAACCACCAAGACTTGGATTCAAGAAAGTGAAGGCAATTAACAAAAGCACCGAGAAGAGGATTGTGACCAAGCTACAAAGGACAACATTCAAGAGAAGGTCAACTGCAAACAATCCTTCCCCTGAACTAGCAAGTAAGCTCAATCAAGCTGTATACAAAAGGAGGCTTGCTGAGAAGAGACTAAGGAAGGGGACAACAGCTGAAACTTTCCTCCCCTTGAGGTCATTCCTCTTAACCAACTGGAAGAAGAGGAAGAAAGTGAAGAACAACATGTCAAGCTAGTGACAATAAAGAAGCGCTTGTTGGGAGGCAACCCAACCTGAGGTAATTTTCTCTTCATAGCTAATTTAATAAAAGAGTTGAGTAGATTTCTCTGTATTGCAAAGAGCTAAGTTTGGTGTTGCACACCAAAATAGTTAAGGGGTGAATGTTGGATGCTAAGTTTGGTGTTCCACCAAAAATTTTATTAAGAACACATTGCACCCTCAGCATGATCAGTATTGGCTCCAAACCATCAGAGAAACTGCTTAACAATTGTCATGTTTCTAGTTTTTGGTTGTTTTCTGGTTCATAGTTTGTTTCTTAGTTCATAGTTTATTTCCTTAATAAAAGTACTTGATGTTTCATGCATGTATTTATTTTTCTACATATAGAAGTAGGCAAGGAACTAAGTTTGGTGTTCCCACACCAACTTAGGTTCACAGAATCACAAGCATACATGCATGCTAACTGCCTCTCAAGTGCTTGGGGAACAAGCAACTTTCAATATCTTTTGTAGGAAGTCATTCAATCTCTTGGAGGAAAAAGTACATCATCATGGACAGAGGAAGGATATAGAACCCAACAATGATGATGACACAGAGGAAACAAATAGACTCCAAGAGGTTGTATTGTTCTCTAACTGATTCTAGTTCAAGTATGTTAATTGAAAGTGCAAATGTCCCCTGTTGATTAGTGTCTTCTTAGATTCATTTACTGTCTGCGAGTTTGTTTGGTTTCATGCTATTATGGCTTACTAGTCTAAGTGCTTGATTCACTTTCATCTTACTTGAATTATATGCTTTGTTCCTCATGCTTGAATAAAAGAAAAATAACTGTGAAATAGAGAAAGAGTAAAAGTCTAGCATGATATGAGACAAAATGAGGTTATGTGGTGGTATGTGCTGGTTCATTGGTTGATTTATGAAATAGGGCTGAATGTTAGCATGACTTTGTGATATGAACTTGAGTTACATTTCATGAGACTTGACAAAAGAAAAAGGTCCAAAATAAAAGAAAGAAAATGCAAGAAAAAGAAGCAAAAAGAAATAAACAAGGCTGGGCATCAATAGCTTGAGATTTGGATATATGCCTGTGATGTTTTTTTGTACAAAGATAAGCTTGGATAACTAGGTTCTAAGGGGTGCTTCATCACACGGCAACTTGGGTTAACTAACCCGGGATTGCCAACCGAAAGTCCACCATCAAGAGCTACTTTGAGACAAAGCATTTAGTAACCCAAAGAGGTGCTGGGCATCAATTTCCAAAGAACTAACAGAGATGAACAAAACAAGCTAAATGCCTGTGATGTGTGTGTGCTAAGGAGAAGCTTGAGCAAGTAAGTCCATAGGGGTGTTTCAACACCTAGCATCTTGAACCAACTGGGGCGGGAATGCTGGCTGAAAGCTTACTCTAAAAAGTTGCCTTACCACATAGCATTAAGCCTCAGCCAAGAAAAGAACAAGAAAAGCTAAGGACCAAGCTAATAACAAGTCTCATTTTTTTTTGTAATTCAAGTAAGGATCCAAAGGAATGTTGATGTCTCAGCCCCAGAATAAAAATCCCTAAGATACCATGCACAAAAACTCCATTTACCAGTATTCAATGTCTTCCAATAAAAGGCTTATACACTTCTCTGCTTCTAGTAATTTTTCTTATGTTTTACTGCTTGCTTGGGGACAAGCAAGATTTAAGTTTGGTGTTGTGATGACAAGTCATCATAGCCTAGTTTCACTAGCCTTTTTCTTTTGTTTTCAATTGAATTATGCACTTTCTTGAGCCATAAGCAAGCCAATTGGGTAGATTTTCATGTTTCCTTTGATTTAATCAACCATGTATGAATTCATGCTATTTCATGAGGTTTTATGCTATAATTGTCATATATTATGAAAGAATGAATATCTCATGATTTTGAGCATAGCTTTGATGTGTTTGGTTGATTAATGATAGGTGAAGAAAGCTTGGAGAAAGGTTGATGCAAGAAGGAATGGCTAGGAGGAAAAGAGAACAAAAAGTTTGAGCAAAAGTTTGCCTCAAACTTTAGCTCAAACTTTTGGATTAATGAACCAGGAAGCAAAAAGCTGGACCAAAAGTTAGCCTCAAACTTTTTGGCTAACTTTTGGGCAAAAGCTGGAGCAAAAGTTAGCCCCTAACTTTTTGGCTAACTTTTGGGCAAAAGCTGGAGCAAAAGTTAGCCCCTAACTTTTTGGCTAACTTTTGGCATGAAAAACACTCCCTGGATGAGCAAAAGTTTGCACCAACGTTAGCCCCTAGCTTTTTGGCTAACGTTGGCACATGAAAAACACTCCCTGGGCTAGCAAAAGTTTGCGCCAACGTTAGCCCCTAACTTTTTGGCTAACGTTGGCGCCATGAATAAGCAAGGGGAGGCCAACGTTGGAGCAAAAGTTAGACCCCTAACTTTTGCCCCAACGTTGGTATCAGCAAGGAAGGGTGCTGATGTGAAAAGTTGGAGCAAAAGTTAGACCCTAACTTTTACTCCAACTTTTACTCAAGCTTTCATGATTCCAACCCGGTTCAATTCGGTTCTTCTCCAAACTCCAAGAGCAATCAACCAAGGCCTCTATCAACCCAATTCCATCAAGAGCAAAGGCCCAATTGAAGGCTTGAAGACCATTTGAAGAAAGTGTATAAATAGCATAGGATTTAAGTTTTCATGGAGCTTCCCTTTTAGTTTTTCAGAATAGCTTTCTTTTGAATTTGGCTTAGAGCTCACTTTTATTTTTCTTAGCATTGTTGTTTAATTGAAGAGAATTTGGGAGGAGAATTGATCTCTCTTCTTCCTTGTTCTTGCCCATCACTCTTTACTTTTCTTGTCTTGGATTTTGGGTGGAGAATTGAAGAAATTCTGTTTCAATCTCACCTTGGGATCTTGTTTAATTTTCTGCTTAATTGAATTTCAGTTTCGGTTCATTGCTTTTCATCTACTTTCTTTGCAATTTACAATTTCCTTTGCAATTGTTCTTGTTGGATCTAGGAAGGCATTGAGATCTAGACTTGGTTTTCTAGTCTCTTGGGTCCTGAGATCTGAATTCCAATTTTACATCCTCTGTTTACTGCTTTTCATGCTCATTTACTTTTCTGTTAAGATCCGGTTCGATTCAAGACATCCTTTACTTCTCTGTTTGTTGCAATTTTACATTTTCTTGTTTAATTTCTGCAAATCCAACTCCCCATTCCCTTTACAATTCAAGCCATTTACATTTCTTGTACTTTAAGATTTTGCAATTTACATTTCTTGCGTTCTAAGTTTCTGCCATTTAATTTCTTGTTCTTTAAGATTCAGCACTTTAATTCCTGTTCTCTTTAATTTCATGCCAATTACCCATTCCCTTTACTTTCTATGCAATTTAATTTCTGCAAATCACAAATCTCTCAACCAAATCTTGATTCGCTTGACTAAATCAACCACTAAACTAAAATTGCTCAATCCTTCAATCCCTGTGGGATCAACCTCACTCCCGTGAGTTATTATTACTTGATGCGACCCGGTGCACTTGCCGGTTAGATTTGGGTGTTTTGGAGAAATTCGTTTTTCCACGAAAATATCCCATTAAGCAGCCAAACCTGCTGAACACATAGACCTCACAGATGATTGAAGCTTTTAGGGTTATGTAGCTCCTCTTACTATGGATTTATGTAGGGCTTTTTTGTGTTTTATAGTCTACTGTGGAAGTATTTGGTATTGGGAACATCACTTTTTTAGTTTATTTTGCTTTGTGGTGGACCACTTTTGATAGTACATTTTAGGTGGAGCATTTATATTGTGACTAGTGCAAGTTGGATCCACTGAACTTATCTAATGTGTGGAACATGTTAAGGACCACTTTTGTGAATTATATTATTCTAATGATGCATCTGTGATAGGCTGATAGCAGTTGTTTTTAGTTGTGTACATTTTCATTCAATATCCCAACATTATATTTATAGCAGCAAACAAAAAAAAGTTTCATCCATTCAATCTAAATAACATAACATACACTTTTTATAACTGCTCTATTTAAAGCCAACAATGACTACTTCATCAATAAACTTTACCACATAGCACTGCAACTATTAGGATTACATAACAAAAAGCAACATCATCTGCATCTTGGTCTGCTTCTTTATGTTTTCTTCCAACTTTTGAAGTTTCTCCTGAACCGAATTCAACTCTACACAGATTCTTCCAACACAATCATCAACTTCTCCAATCTCCACCTTTAACCTCTCCGTGTCAACACTAAGTCTATCAACCTTCCTTTCTTGTGCATTTTCACCCCTAATTTCACCCTCTACCTGACCAGAGTGATACTATGAAGATAATAAGCAAACATCGCCAACCTTCTTTTCTTCATCAACCCACTCAAAAAATTTGCATCTTCTACTTGGGCAAGACATAAACCTTCTATTTGGATTCTTGGGTGTATTAGAACCTTTCAAAATCAGAGAGTCTCCATAGAAGCAACGACTCCTCCTCTCCTTCTGCTTCAACCACTCACCTTTCATATCATCTTCATTATCAATCCACTCAAAAAAACTGCACCTTGGCACTCATCCACAAGCTACATACCTCCTTCCATGGCTGGCTACTTCAGAAGAAGACAGAACAACAACTGCCTCCCCACAATAACACAAATGTCTTCTCTTGTTGAGACTTCTTGAACTCGAAATTCTCGAAGAACGTTGGGTGGAATCCATGCAAGATGAGAAAATTTCAGCAACAAATAAGAAGAAATGGAAAAGAGGAGAACGATGAACAGAATAGGGTTCTGGAGTTTTAGGATGAGGACAAGGATTATGTAGGGTTATACACATGGGTATTTTGGTAAATTTAACACAGGTAAACGTTTTATTTAATGTTCACTGCGAATAGGGATCCAATTAAAACAAAAAAAATTGGTATAGGGACTCAATTGAAAGAAAAAAGTATAGGGACCTAATTAAAAATTCGGCCAAACTATAGAGACCAACAGAGTAATTAAACCTAAAAAGAACACTAAGAACAACACTCAAGAAACTTAAAGAACACAAGAACACACAAAGAACACCAAACTTAAAACTTTTGAACATCAAACATAAAATTTTCAAAAATTTAAAAGAAAAACACAAGAAGACACCAAACTTAAAGATTGAAACAAGCTTCAAACAAAAAGACACTAATTTTGAAAATTTTTTTGAAAAAGGACTCAAAATTTCGAAAATTTAACTAAGAACAAAATAAAAATACTCAAACAAAAAACAAAGATCAAATAAAGAAAGCTAAGGATACTTGAAAATAAACTGCTTGATAAAGGTTTTTGAAGAAGTTTTTAAATTTTTGTAAAAGAAAAACAGAACATAGGTAAGACTCAAACTAAGAACAAAGATTAAACAAAGAAAAGAAAAATATTTTTTGAAAAAGTTTTTTAAATTTTTTGAAAATAAAGAAGAGAAAAATAAAAATAAAAATAAAAGACTCAATTAAAAATGATCAAGAAAAGAAAATAAATTATCTGATCTAGGGAGCAAGACAATCCGTCAGTTTGTCCAAACTCGAACAATCCCCGGTAATGGCGCCAAAAATTTGGTGCACGAATCCCCACACTTTCGTACAGCTGTACCAGCAAGTGCAATGGGTCGTCCAAGTAATACATGAGTGAGTTAGGGTCGATCCCACGAGGATTGTGGTTTGAAGCAAGCTATGGTTATCTTACAGGTCTTAGTCAGGCAAATCAGAAGGTTGTGTTTTTATGAAAAGGGGAAAATATTCATAATTTGTATTTGTAAATTAGAGTGGAGTCAGTTGGATTGATTTAAGGGCAATTATTAATTGGAATAGTTAAGGATTGTAGTTACTTTGTCTTTCTGAATTAACTCTGGTAGTACTGTTTCCTTTACTTGTGAGTAATTTCTTCAATGGCAGGCTATATGTGATTGACGCTGGTTTGAGAAGCCGCCAATACTCCTCCAGAACTGAACCCCAGGGTTAGTGCGGATCCAGTCTGCTTGAGGGTGAAGCTTGTACACTCCATTCTCCTTAATATTCCTACTCAAAACACCACAGACAAGGTCAAATCTTCCGAATCGGAGGAATACTGTGCCTTTGGTTCTAGCCTCTACCACAGAGACCCTAATCTTCCCGTAAATCGGCTGAACTGATGTCTCAAGAAGTCCCCAACGAAGTCGTGGATTAGCCATATAAGGGATGTATAGTTGTAATACCCTAACTACCAAAGCTCACGCTTCCGGCTGCGCAACTCTAATAGCTCGGACATTACGACGACTCTTATACTATTTAATACTAAAATATGAGCCTGTTTAAAACTTTAAACCGTAATACCGCTCCCAAAATACTTTCGTTCGATAACGTACATCCATAGATACCATACAACTTAAAACAACTCATAAAGAGTACATATATATATATATATATATATATATATATATATATATATATATATATATATATATATATATATAACTTTACAAGCATTAACCAATACAATTCCTATCCCTCTTACAGAATATATCAAGATAAAGGTGAGGGTTCAATAAACCATAACTAAAACAATACAGAGCATCTCAACAACTAAATAAACTTCTCGTGACTTCTGCGCCCATATCTTGAAAGGGGAAAAATGTAGGTGGGTGAGAACATCATCCTCGAAAGGGTTCTCAGTAGAGGGTTTTTGGGAATTACTGTAATAGGATACGTGAAGATAGACCGTACCAGTGGTTAATCACCGTCTTATGCCTCTTTTCAAAAACAACGATTTTCAATAAAAGTAAAGTCGAAAATCTTTTCTGAAAGAGGAACCGTTCAATTCTCGAAAACATCAAAAGCCTTTCAAAAGATTTATCTATACTGAACCAAAATAGCCTTTCATATTTTTCCAAACCAGGAACACCAAACCGAAACCAACCATCGGTCCATCTCAATTCAACCACGGCCCTAGGCCCAAACAATCCAATCCAACAACCAATCACCACACACCAACAGAGTCCCAGATGCAAACACAGATAGGAAGTTCAAGCACAAACAAACAGGTATTGCAAGTAGAACAATTAGCAATTAATCATAGGCAAACCAAGTATAATATGCACACCCAAACAATGTCATATAGATGCATATGATGCATGCCTGTCCCTAATGGCTGATGATATCATCTGTCGGTTATATAGCCAACCCGACACGTCCTGGTAGCTAACCATGGACAGAAACACCCATCGCGGAGCAAGTAGGTTTGAGCTACAACCCCATTGCTACTACCCGCTCAACCCAGAGCCAGTGGAATAACCACTACTGCGGCTACTACCCAGGCGGGTGTTTAAAAGCTCAACCTGGAGCGAGTGGAATCACCACTACTACCGCTACTACCCAGGCGTCACAGTCTCTGACCTGGAGCAAGTGGGACGAACCACAATCCTTGCTACTACCCAGGTATCTCAAGCATATATTCATTCAATCCCAGCCATGGATCAACATCCATCTCAGCCATCCGGCTTAAATTCATAATTCATAGTCAGCCATACGGCCCATAACTCATTCGGCAATCAGCCATAAATCAATATCATACACAGCCATTCCGGCTCACGGTTCAATCCAGAACCAGCCAATATCCATAATCATACACAGCCATTCCGGCCCATAGCACTTCTACCATTCAACATCATCAAATTCATAAAACCGACATTTAAGCCACAAATCACTTTTCTCAAGCCATTTCACTTTGAAATCAAATTTCAACTCTTTTCAGCCTTGGCTTTAAAGATCTCATTTCTCAAATCATCTCAGGCTCATAAGCCAAATTTACTCAGAGTGAGTTCCCTGTTTAAAACAAAGCCACTCTCGGCATTCTCTTTCCAAAACTTTCAAAACCATGGCAAGCTAAGGATTTATTTCAAAGTATTCAAAACCACCCGTCTAACAATGGAATTTTATAATAAAAGCTTCTCGGCAGAGTCCCAAGTCTTTAGGGAAGGTCAACCTATATTAATTCCTTAAAATTCATTGAAACTCTTAAAATCATGGACCCTCGGTTCAAGTAAATAAAACTGAATTTATTATGAAACCGACCATACAAAATCACAAGTTCTAACCCGGTCTAAAAATCAACTTATTTGAAAAAGAACCGGTTCATTTGAATCAAACCACTTTCAGGTTTCTTTTTGGAATCCATTTTTCTAACTCTTCAAAAATGCCTCAAACTTAATTACTCAATCAAAAGTCTAAATTTCTTTGAAATCACTAAAAGCTCCTTTTTATATTGAAATCAATATTAGAGCATCATTCTTTCCTTCAGTGATTCAAACGGTAAAAATAGTTCATTTCTAAATAAGTCAAACTCAAGGCATAAAGTTCACTAAATAAATTAAGCTTGAAAATATAAATATTCTCTTAATAAATCAAATAATACAACTTCTCAAATCCAATCCTTTTTAAATAACTTTTCAAACAAGACTAGGATTTTGTAAAAATTTCGGCAGCACCTCCCCTAAAATTTGGACTTTCGCCACCCAGTTCGGGTCCCAACTAAACCGTTTCTCATTCCTTTTCAACAGCTCAAAACCAGAAATCAATTCAAAGCAAGCTAAATCCAACAGTCGCCTCAGTGGCATATCTCAAGAAAACCATTTCAAAATCAACTCAATATCAACCGATTTAACTCATTTCCAAAGCTTTAAAGAAACGGTTCAGTAACAAATCATTTGTCCAAGATCAAGTCAATTAAAGTAAACCAGGCTGAATTCAAAAGTGCATTCGACTTTTCACATCATCAAATAATTAACTCAAATCAAATCAATCCTCAACGGATTAAACTCAGATTTCAAATCTTTAAAGAATCACTTCAAAACATTACATTTCACAAAGCCGCACAACAATTCAACCAAACCAACATCCATAATCACTCGAGTCAATCAAATAACACATAAGGCAGATACAATCACCAAATACACAATATCTCACAACAGTATCCATATGTAATAATTCCAATACTTAAAACATAGTTTTTGGAAAGCGCCCCTACCTCAACGCAAAACCATAGCCCAAACGCGTCACAGAGTCCTTTCCGCCTCAACCCGAAATCAATCGAAATCCCGGCAACCAAAACCTCGGTTCCAAGCCACTTTCGCAACAGTCTCAACAACTCGAACTCGAGGGAACCAAGTAGCGGATGCACCAGTGGTGGATTCCGGCAACACCAACTTCACAGCCGGTGACCAGAACGACGGCAACTCGCGGTAAACTCCAACATAGAAGACTCAGCGGCTTTTTCCAGTGGCAAAGGTAGCGGCAGCGAGGTTTTTTGGCGGCCAGAATAATAGCAACAGCATTAACCAAAATAGAGCAGGATCGGGATGAGCGGCAAAGCCTTGGAACAGTCCCGGTTAGCTCCATTAACGGCGACCTGAACCCTTTCTGACGGCGGCGCTCAAGAATTCCGGTGACGACGATGACAGCACAGGTAGCGGCAGCGGCGCGACGCTCCTGGCGGCGTCCACCTCCCTCGCGCGTCTCTGCTCCCGCGGTGGCTGAACGGCGACGACACGGGCTCCACTGTGAGGAGCAACCGTGGCCACACAAGCCCCGCGAAGGTGGCGGCGGATGCAAGGCTACTTCGCGGTGGCGACTGCACGAGGGTGACGGCAAACTGGAGCCTGAACAGCGGCGAGTTGAACGCGGTTCTGGGCAGCGCAACAGCTTCTCTTTCCCCGCGGTTCTCCCTGGACGACGTGGCGGCGCGACCCTCTCCCTCTCTTGCCTGTTCCTCGCTCTCTCACCCTCTCTGGTGCAACACGGCGGTGCGGCGGCAGTGATGCCCACCGGCGCCGTCTCTTTTTCTCTTCTCAG
Organism: Arachis hypogaea; assembly: GCF_003086295.3. Classification (NCBI taxonomy): domain Eukaryota; kingdom Viridiplantae; phylum Streptophyta; class Magnoliopsida; order Fabales; family Fabaceae; genus Arachis; species Arachis hypogaea. The sequence continues at coordinate 82,589,976 of NC_092049.1, read as the reverse complement.
ATCGGCAGTCCCTTTCCTAGCTTCCCCCCTTCTTTTTTCTTTTCTTTCTTTCATAAAGAGGAAACCTTGTGTGCATTGCTGCTGAGTTAGGGGAAAGGGGGATTTTCGACGGCTACTGGGTGTGGGGGAAAAGGGAACTGGGTCAGGTAATGGGTCGCTGGGTTAGGGTTTCATTATTTTGAAGATTAGGGTTAGGGGTAATTTGGTAATTTCAAATAAAATTGGGAATAATATAATAATTGAAACCCATAATTAAATCCAACACTACTTGTATATAGAAAATACTATTTGCTCATCAATTTCATAAATTACTTTCAATAAAATGTCCAAATCAAATAAATAGAAATAATATACTTAATTTCTTCATTTTTCAAAATACCAGTATTAATATTTAAAATATTACTTATTTAATCCAAATCATATAAAATCTTTATTATTTCACAACTACCGACTTTATAATTCAAATATAGAAAATAATCCAATAATTGTAAAATTGGATAATAACTATAACTTATTTCAAATTCAATAAATCAAACCTGCTTTAATTTTCTTTAATAAAGAATCTCTGATATTAAAGCTACAAAAATACTGAATTTGAAATTAGCTCATGATAGCCCTTTTTCAAAAGCGCTGGGTCTTACAATAGTCAAGCTAGTGGTTCATCATTGTCCAATGAAAGACGCACTCTGAACCCATGTAGAATGTGATAACCTTATGCCAGTTCAACGCATTCATATTGATGAAGAACGAATATACATCTTAGAATTAATCAAACATGGATCGAAGAAGAATAGTAATACTTTTATTAATTCATATGACTTAGCAGGGCTCCTCCCCTCAACCTAGGTGGTTTCGTAACTCATACTGAAAGGAAATACAATGGTAAAAATGTGTATAATGTGTATGATGGTAAAAAGTGTATGAATAACATGAATCTAATCCCTTAAATACTAAACAAATGCTAGTAAGGGTAAAACAGTCTTTTTAGTGCTAAAATCTACTTCTGGGGCCCACTTGGTGAGTGTTTGGGCTGAGCTTTGATGAGATCCACGTGCTTTGAGCCCACTAGGGCGTTGAACACTGGCTAGGGGTCCTCTCTGGGTGTTTGGACACTGGACTCTACTCTATGGGCGCTAGACGCCTGGAAGGGGACTGGAGGCTGGCGTTGGACGCCAGTTTTGGGCCTTCAAATATGAAGCAAAGTATGAATAATTATACATTGCTGGAAAGCTCTGGAAGTCAGCTTTCCATAACCGTTGAGAACGTTCCCTTTGGATATCTATAGCTCTAGAATATCTCTTCCAAGTTCAAGGAGGTCAGATTCGGACAGCATCTGCAGTGCTTTCTCTGTCTCTGAATCAGACTTTTGCTCTAGCTCCTCAATTTCAGCCAGAAATTACCTAAAATTGCACAAAAACACAAAAACTCAAAGTAGAATCCAAAAATGTGAATTTAACACTAAAACCTATAAAAACTTAATAAAAACTAAACAAAACATGCTAAAAACTATATGAAAATGATGCCAAAAAGCGTATAAAATATCCGCTCATCACTTAATTACTTTGACTCACAAATTTCAGGATGGTAGTTATGATATCACAGCAACATGTTACAATTCAAATCAAACTATGCTTATTTAGAAGAAAGAACACACATGCATATAGAAGAAATAGAAGACAACCATGCAATAGAAAGTACTGAAAACAAATAAGAGGAGAAAAAACTTAACCACCTTGTAGATCTTCATCATTGTTGTTGTCATTTTCCTCCTATTCTTTCCCTCCAACACCACATCACCAAACTTAAACTTTGCTCAAGCAAATAAAGAATCATACAATACAATTTGACAATTCAAGGTGAGAAGAATAGCAATTTAATGTTCAAGGTTGGCTAGTTTACTATGCATGCAAGAATCACAAAAGAAATTCAAATGATTGATGTTTCTATCTAGCTCACTTTATGAAATCTTTTCTTTATATTCTTTCCTTGAAACAAGCTTTTCATTCTCTTATTAGCTTAGCTTCTTTGGTGCTTTGAACCATCAGTTAAAAGCTTCGACTCTTAATGCTTTTCAAGTATTACCACTTGATACATAAGCACAACAAGCATTTGATCAGATGACTCTTTAAGCTCATTTATTTCTTTCTTTTACTCTCTAATCATTGATGTTCAAAACCTTAAGCTTTGAGGGAGTGCTTTGCACTTGAGCCTAGCCTTGACTTTAAGTATTTTATTTTCAAGTTTTTGCTTGATACATAAACACCACAAGTACTTGACTAATGAACTGTCATTGGTACTCAAAGCCTTTAACTTTCTCATTCTTCGCCTTTTGCCTTTACTTGATTTAATTAATTTGCTTCTTCAAGGTTTTCAAAGTTCCAAAAAAACTTCATAAAATATTCCAGATGAAAACTTCAATCAAACAAATTCAAATGCATTTGGGCAATAATAGTCATGCTAGGCTCCCAATACTTATATGCTCATGCTAGATTCTTCTCTAATTACCCTTGTTTGTTTATGATCATGATGCTTAATCACTTTGACTCACAAATTTCAAGATGGTAGTTATGATATCACAGTAACATGTTATAATTCAAATCAAACTATGCTTATCTCGAAGAAAGAACACACATGCATATAGAAGAAATAGAAGACAATCATGTAATAGAAAGTACTAGAAACAAATAAGAGGAAAAATAACTTAACCACCTTGTAGATCTTCATCATTGTTGTTATTCTTTCCCTCCAACACCACATCACTAAACTTAAACTTTGCTTGTCCTTAAGCAAATAAAGAATCATGCAATACAATTTGACAATTCAAGGTGAGAAGAATAGCAATTTAATGTTCATGGTTGGCTAGTTTACTGGTACGCAAAATCGTGATTATTCATTCCCTGGCTATAGCGCCAAAAACTTGGTTTGGAAGAACGTGATCTCAAGACTTCTTCACAATTCCGTGTAACTGACCAGCAAGTGCACTGGGTCGTCCAAGTAATAAACCTTACATGAGTAAGGGTCGATCCCACGGAGATTGTCGGCTTGAAGCAAGCTATGGTCATCCTTGTAAATCTTAGTCAGGCGGATTCAAATGGTTATAATATTTTGGTAATTAAAATATAAATAGAACAGAAAATAAAATAGAGATACTTATGTAATTCATTGGTGGAAATTTCAGATAAGCGTCTGGAGATGCTTTGTTACTTCTGAACTTCTGCTTTCCTATTGCCTTCTTCCAACCATGCGTTACCTCCTTCCATGGCAAGCTGTATGATCCTCTCGGATGTAAACAAATCCATATGCGCTGTCATCGCACGGGTAATCATCTGTCGGTTCCTGCTAGCGTCGGAATAGGACCATTGTCCTTTTGCGCACTGTCACTGTACCCAACATTCGCAAGTTTGAAGTTCGTGAACCAGGAGAGACAATCATGCATCGTGAACCAGGAGGCCAAGAGATACACACTCAAGCTATTGCAGATAGAACGAAAGTGGTTGTCAGGCATGCGTTCATAAGTGAGAATGATGATGAGTGTCACGGGTCATCACATTCATCAGGTTGAAGTGCGAGTGAATATGTTAGAGAAGAAGTAGGCGTGAGTTGAATAGAAAAACAATAGTACTTGTATTAATTCATGAAGAACAGCAGAGCTCCACACCTTAATCTATGGGTGTAGAAACTCCACCGTTGAAAATACATAAGTGAAAGGTCTAGGCATGGCCGTGAGGCCAGCCTCCAAACGTGTATAATAGCATAAGATTAACAAAAGACTCACTAAAGAGCTCTAAAATAAATCTCTAAAAGTAGTTTTTATACTAAACTAGTAACCTAGGGTTACAGAAAATGAGTAACTAAGTGCAGATAGTGCAGAAATCTACTTTCGGGGCCCACTTGGTGTGTGCTTGTGCTGAGCATTGAAGCTTCCACGTGCATAGGCTGTTCTTGGAGTTAAACTCCAGCTTTGGTGCCAGTCTGGGCGTTTAACTCCAATTCTGGTGCCAGTTTGGGCGTTTTACGCCAAGATGTTGTAGGCTGATTTTGAACGCCAGTTTGGGCCATCAAATCTCGAACAAAGAATAAACTATTATATATTGCTGGAAAGCCCAGGATGTCTACTTTCCAACGCAATTTAAGAGCGCGCTAATTGGGCTTCTATAGCTCTAGAAAATCCACTTTGAGTGTAGGGAGGTCAGAATCCAACAGCATCTGCAGTCCTTTTTCAGCCTCTGAATCAGATTTTTGCTCAGGTCCCTCAATTTCAGCCAGAAAATACCTGAAATTATAGAAAGACACACAAACTCATAGTAAAGTCCAGAAATGTAATTTTTGAATAAAAACTAATAAAAATATAATAAAAAGTAATTAAAACATACTAAAAACTATGTAAAAACAATGCCAAAAAGGGTATAAATTATCCGCTCATCATTTACTATGCATGCAACAATCACAAAAGTGATGAACAGATCTAATTTGTCAAATCATCCTATTCACCACGATGAAGTACGAATATACATCTTAGAATTAATCAAACACGGATCGAAGAGAAACAGTAGTACTTTTATTAATTCATAGGACTCAGCAGGGCTCCTCCCCTCAACCTAGGAGGTTTTAGAAACTCATACTGAAGTAAAAACACAAAGCAAAAATGAAAATAGGGCTGAATGATGTGCGTATATGTCTAATGATTATATAAAATACACTTTAAATACTAAACAGATTATTAGCAATGAATAGTCTATTTAGTGCTAAATTCCCCTTCTGGGGCTCACTTGGTGAGTGTTTAGACTGAGTTTTGATGAGATCCACGCGCTATGAGGTCTCTTGGGCGTGGAACGCCAGCTAAGGGGTCCTCTTTGGGCGTTTGGATATTGGTCTTTGCTCTTTGGGCGTTGGACGCCTGGAAGGGGGCAGAAAGTTGGCATTGAAAGCCAGTTTTGGGCCTTTTAATCCGAAGAAAAGTATGGACTATCATACATTGCTGGAAAGCTCTGGAAGTCAGCTTTCCATAGCCATTGAAAACGTTCTATTTGAACTTCTCTAGATCCAGAAAAGCTCTTCCGAGTGAAAGGAGGTCAAATCCAAACAGCATCTGCAGTGCTTTCTCTGTCTCTGAATCAGACTTCTGCTCCAGCTCCTCAATTTCAGCCAGAAAATACCTGAAATTGTACAAAAACACAAAAACTCGTAGTAGAATCCAAAAATATAAATTTAACACTAAAACCTATAAAAACTCAATGAAAACTGAATAAAACATACTAAAAACTATATGAAAATGATGTCAAAAAGCGTATAAAATATCCGCTCATCACAACACCAAAATTAAGATACAATAAATTTGTAAGTTTCAAATGAAGCTTAGTTAAAATTAGATGAGCGGGACTTAGTAGCTTTTTGCTTCTGAATAGTTTTGGCATCTCACTATCCATCGAAACTTAGAATAGTTGGCATCTTTTGGAACTTAGAATCCAGATGATATCATTGACTCTCCTAGTTAAGCTTATTTTGATTCTTGAACACAACTTTCTGAGTCTTGGCTGTGATCCTAAGCACTCTGTTTTCCAGTATTACCACCGGATACATTCATGCCACAGACACTTTACCTAGGTGAACCTTTTCAGATTGTGACTCAGCTTTGCTAGAGTCCCCAGATAGAGGAGTCCAGAGTTCTTAAGCACACTTTTTTGCTTTGGACCACGACTTTAACCGCCCAGTCTCAAGCTTTTCACTTGACACCTTCACGCCACAAGCACATGGTTAAGGACAGCTTGGTTTAGCCGCTTAGGCCAGGATTTTATTCCTTTGGGCCCTCCTATCCACTGATGCTTAAAGCCTTGGGTCCTTTTACCCTTGCCTTTTGGTTTAAAGGGTTATTGGCTTTTTTAATCTGCCCTCCTTTTCCAGCATTTTTGGGCAGTAATGAATTTTTCTACTTTATCTTTTTTCTTTTTTCTTTTTCGCCACTTTTTTCTTTCTTTTTCGCATGCTATATATTTTTTTTCTTTTGCAACATGCTTTTTCTTGCTTCAAGAATCAATTTTTAGATTTTTCAGATTATCAATAATATTTTTCCTTTTTCATTATTCTTTCAAGAGCCAACATTCTAAAATTTCAACTTCAAATATGCACTTTTTAACCATACATTCAGAAAACAAAAGCAAATGACACCATATCAAACTAATTAAACTAATCTTATTTTAAACTTGAAATTCATGCATCTCTTAATTCTTAAAAAATTTTCTTTTAAGAATGGTGAGGGATATATGGAACATTTTACAACTTTTAAGACATCAATGCAAATGATAATGCGACTAAAATAATAGAACAGACAAAACACAACAGAAAAATACAAAAACTGAAAAATAATAAAGGAAAGGAGATAAAAGAGAACGAATCCACCTAAATAATGGTAGCTAGTGCAACTCCTTGAGGATCCTATGTAGTGCTTGATCTCTTTAATGTCACTCCTTTGTCTTTGTTGAGGCGGCTGCACAGGCTCTTGTTCATGCTTCCTAGCTTGCTCCATCCTCTTCTTCCATACCTAGGAGTGGTAGAAGTCAAAAAGCAAAAGTAAAGCTTTTTGCAACACCAAACTTAAGAATTTTGTTCGTCCTCGAGTAAAGTAGGGTGGAAGAAGGTGGGGTAGGTGGAGCTTCTGTGGGACCTATTGGTCTTGGGACGCTAGGAAATCTAGATTCCCTGCTTCTCTGCATTGGCGTTTGAACACCCAGGGACTGCTCCCTGGCTGGTGTTCAATGCCAGCAATGCTGCCCATGATGGGCATTGAACGCCCAGTGAAGGCTTCCTCTCTGGCGTTTAACTTTGACACTCCATCCAGAATGCTCTGTTTTCACTATTGTGGAATTCTGTCTCTTGACTAATTCACATGATCATGACTCTGACAACTGAAAGAAAAAAATGAAAGAAAATAAATATGGTTGAGTAAGGCTGGGTTGCCTCCCAACAAGCGCTTCTTTAACGTCACTAGCTTGACCTTTAGCTCCTTATGGAGGTGAGTATAGGCTCAGATTTTTGCCCCTTACAGTGAATCTTCTTCCTGTCCTCTCATGAATGAGCTCTACATGCTCTAGAGATAGGACACGACTCACTGTATGTGGTAAGGCTGGCTTCTTAGTGAAGACAACTCTCATGCCAGGTGAGAGGCCTTCTGTTGGGACTTTCTTGTCCTTCCAGCCTTTAGGTACTTTCTTTTTAGTACCGTTGTGCTTAGAGTTTGTTGAGGGCTGCCCAACACCAAACTTAGAATTGATGTCTGAGGGCTCTGTAAAGCTCTGCACAGAAAGAGAGGGTTGGAACACAAGGTGTTGTACAGTTGTCTCTTTCTTATCAGAAGGAGAATTGGGATTAGACATCTTGAATAAGATATAGTCCTCTTTTATTTAGAAAACCATTTCTCCCTTAGCTACATTAATCAAGGCTTTTGCAGTAGCTAAGAAGGATCTTCCAAGGATGACACAGTCATCCTCATCCTCTTCTATGTCCAAGACAATGAAGTTTACAGTGATGTAGTGGTTTTCAACTTTGATCAAGACATTCTCTACTAAGTCATATGGCTTCTTCATGGTCTTGTCTGCCATCTCTAGTGAGATATTGGCAACTTTCACCTCAATAATACCCAGCTTCTCCATTACAGAGAGTGGCTGAGGTTAATGCTTGATCCTAGGTCACACAGAGCTTCTTCAAAGGTCATGGTGCCTATGGTGCAAGGAATTAGAAAGCATCCAGAATTTGGAAGCTTCTGAAGTAGCTCTTGCTGAACCAAAGCATGGAGTTCTTTGGTGAGCAGTGAAGGTACTTCCTCCAGAGGCTTTGCACCAAATATCTTGGTATTCAGCTTCATTAGAGCTCCTAAGAAACGAGCAACTTGCTCTTCCCTAGTGTCTTCATCCTCATCTAAGAATGAGTAGTCATCAGAACTCATGCACTGCAGAAGTGCATGCAAAAGAACTTCTATGGTCTTTATGGTTTCCTTTTGTTCTGGGCTAGAGAGTTCTTGAGTGGGGTTTAAGCACTCAAAGGGTGTGCTTTGACTGGCGTTTAGCGCCAGCTCTGTCAACTTATTGGGTGTTGAACGCCCTTGCTGTCCACCCTGACTAGCATTAAATGCCAGTCCCTCTAGCATTCTGGGCGTTGAACACCCAGCAGGGATGTCCTTGCTGGCATTCAACGCCAGCTTCCCTGGGGTGGTGGGTGTTGAACGCCCAGTGAGGGGTTCTTCACTGGCGTTCAGTGCCAGAATGGCTGCATGGTTGGGCGTTGGACGCCCAGTGATGGGTTCCTCACTGGCATTTAACGCCAGGAAGCCTACCTGGTTGGGCGTTGAACGCCAAGTGAGGAACGCCAGGAAGCCTACCTGGCTGGGCATTGAACGCCCAGTGAGGGGTTCCTCACTGGCGTTCAGCGCCAGGAAGCCTGGGTGTTTGGGCATTGAACGCCCAGTCAGTGCTCCCTGGCTGGCATTCAACGCCAACTCTTATGCCAGGATGGGCGTTAAACGCCCAGTGATGACTTCCTCGCTGGCATTTAACGCTAGGCTTACTGCCATTGTGGGCGTTGAATGCCCAGTAAAGGCTTCTTTACTGACGTTCAATGCCTTCCCATTCTCCTCTGATTCGGCCATGTCTTCCATGGTTTTGACCTTGCACTCTTCTCTAGGATTAACCTCAGTATTACTGAGAAGAGTGTCAGGAGGAGTCTCACGGATCCTCTTGCTCAGTTGACCAACCTGTACCTCCAAATTTCTAATGGAGGACCTTGTTTCATTAATGAAACTATGGGTGGTCTTAATGAGGCTGGAGACCAAAATGGCTAAGTCAGAAAGGCTCTGCTTATCGATCTCCATATTCCCTTGAGAAGATGGGAATGGTGGTCTATTATTGAACCTATTCTGGTTCCTTCCACCTTGATTGTTATTGAAATCTTGTTGAGGTTTCTATTGATCCTTCCATGAGAGGTTAGGATGATTCCTTCATGAAGGGTTGTAAGTATTTCCATAGGATTCTCCCATGTAATTCACCTCCTCCATGGTGGGCTGATCAGGATCATAAGCTTCTTCTTCAAGAGAAGCTTCCTGAGTACTGCCAGCTGCAGTTTGCATCCCAGTTAGATGTTGAGAGATCATGTTGACCTGTTGGGTCAAGATCTTATTCTGAGCCAGGATGGCATTCAGAGTCTCAACTTCATGAACTCCTTTCTTTTGAGAGATTCCATGGTTTACAGGATTTCTTTCAGAAGTATACATGAACTGGTTGTTAGCAACTATTTTAATGAGTTCTCTTGCTTTTGTAGGTGTTTTTTTCAAGTGGAGGGATCCACCTGTAGAGCTATCCAAGGAAATCTTGGATATCTCAGACAAGCCATCATAGAACACACCTATAATGGACCATTCTGACAGCATGTCAGGAGGACATCTCCTTATCAACTACTTGTATCTTTCCCAAGCTTCATAGAGGGATTCACCTCCTCTTTGTCTAAAGGTTTGAACTTTCACTCTAATCTTGCTCATCCTTTGAGGAGGAAAGAACTTAGCCAGAAAAGTATTAACCAGCTTTTTCCAAGAGTCAAGACTCTCTCTTAGTTGGGCATCTAACCATAGCTTAGCTCTGTCTCTTAAAGCAAAGAGAAAGAGCATCAGCTTATAGACTTCAGGATCTACTTCGTTAGTCTTTACAGTATCACATATCTGTAAGAATTCTGCTAAAAACTTATGTGAATCTTTTATTGGAAGTCCATGGAATTTGCAGTTTTGCTGCAAAAGAGAGACTAACTGAGGCTTAAGATCAAAATTGTTAGCTCCAATGGCAGGTACAACAATGCTTCTACCATAAAAGTCAGAGGTAGGCATGGTGAAGTCACCAAGGACCTTTCTTGGCTCCTCATGTGGTTCGGCCATATCCTCTATTTCTTGTTCAAAACTTTCTGAAAGGTCTCTTTCAGAGTGTTGTGCTTTATCTTGTTGTAAACGCCTCCTCAGAGTCTTCTCAAGTTCAGGATCAGTAGTCAAGAAGGGTTCTTTATCCCTGTTCTTGGTTATAAACATGAAGAAAAGAAAAGAAAAGAAGCAAACTTTCTATGACAATAGGCAAGAAGCTCCTCCTTAGAGTCAGATGTGAATAAAGAAGAAGTAAGAAAGAGAAAAAGAAGAAAGCTTTTTGTGCCACTTGGATCAAAGAGCTTCTAGTTATATGTGAAGAAGAAAGGAAAGAAGATAAAAAAGTGTAGGTAGAAGAAGAGAGAGAGGGAGCAATTCAAATAAATAGAAGTGAGAAGAGAAGAAGTATAAATAGAAAAAGTAAACAGGAATTAAAATATTTTTGTTTTTAATTATTTATTTAATTAATTTTCAAAAATTAGTTAATTAATTTTTAAAAAGAGTTTAAAATTTAAATGTTAAATTTTTGAAAATAGAAGAGAGAGAAAGGGAAGAAGTTTTCGAAAATTAAGAGAGATGAGAGTTAGTTAGGTAGTTTTGAAAAAGAAGAGAGAGAAGAAGGAAAGATATTTTAAAAAATTAAGGAAGAGAAGAGTTAGTTAGGTAGTTTTGTAAAAGAAGAGAGAGAAGGAGAGAAGATAAGATTTTAATTAAGAAAAGATTTAAATTTTAAAATAAGATATAAGATAAGAAAAGATTTGAAATTGAAAATTTGAAATTAGAAAAAAAGATAAGATAAGATATTTAATTTTAAAAAAGATAAGATTTTTAAAATTTGAAATTTTGAAAAAGATAAGATAAGATTTTTGAAATTTTGAAAAAGATATGATAAGATTTTGAAAAAGATAAGATTTTTTTTGAAAAAGATATGATTTTTCTTTTTGAAAAATTTGATTTTGAAAACTTGACAACTAAGATATGACAAGATAAAATTTTAAAATTAAAATCTGAATTTTTATGCTAATTTTCGAAAATTATGGTTAAAATTAAGTTAGAAAAGATATTTTTATTTTTGAATTTTATGATGAAAGAGAAAAACACACAAAACTTAAAAATTTTAGATCTAGCACCCTTGATTTTCAAAAATTTTTGGAGAAAAACACAAAGGGACACTAAACTTAAACATTTTAAGATCAAAACACAAAAAAGACTCAAGAACAACTTGAAGACTAACAAGAACACAAAGAACAAGACTCAAAGACTCAAAGAACACAAGAACATAAAAAGAACACCAAACTTAAATTTTTAGAAAACCAAAACACAATTTTCGAAAATTAGAAGAAAAATAACAAGAAAACACCAAACTTAAAGATTTGACACAAGATTTAACCAAAGAAAATATTATTGAAAATTTTTAGAAAGAAAGACTCCAAGAGAACAAAATTTTTAACCAAGAACAAAACAAAAAGACTCAAACAAAGAACAAAGATTAAACAAAGAGAAGAAAAATATTTTTGAAAAGCTTTTTAATTTTTTCGAAAAAATAGAGAAAAGGAAAAATAAAAATAGAAGACTCAACAAGAACACAAATAAAGAACGTGGAAGACTCAATACCAAGAACAAAAATTGAACAAAGAAAAGAAAAATATTTTTGAAAAAGGTTTTAAAATTTTTGAAAATTTTGAAGAAGAAAACAAAAATTAAAAGACTCTAAACAAAAATAAAAATTACCTGATCTAGGGAGCAAGACAATCTGTCAGTTTGTCCAAACTTGAACAATCCCCGGCAACGGTGCCAAAAACTTGGTGCAGTACGAACCCCACACTCTCGTACAGTAGTACCCGCAAGTGCACTGGGTCGTCCAAGTAATACCTGAGCGAGTCAGAGTCGATCCCATGAGAATTGTGGTTTGAAGCAAGCTATGGTTATCTTGCAGGTCTTAGTAAGGCAGATTCAGAAGGTTGTTGGTTTTCATTCATCAAGAGAAACTATTTAATGCTGAATAAAGAAAAAGAGGTAGAAAATACTGATAGGAATAGGATTAAGGGTTGGAGTTGCTTTGTCTTTCTGAATTAACTCTAGTATTACTGCTCTCTTTGCTTGTGAGTGATTTATTCAATGGCAGGCTAAATGTGATTAACACTGGTTTGAGCAGCTGCTAATACTCCTCCGGATCTGAACCCCAGGTTTAGTGTGGATCCATCCCTACTTGAGGGTGAAGCGCGTACAGTCCATTATCCTTTATGATCCTACTCAAAACGCCACAGACAAGGTCGGATCTTGCGGATCAGAGAATGCTGCATCTTTGGATTCTAGCCTCTACCACAGAGACCCTAATCTCCCCAGAAATCAGCTGAACTGATGTCTCGAGAAGTCCCCAACGAAGTCGTGGATTAGCCGCCTGAGAAATGTATATTCAAGCTGTTGGTTCATCACTGTCCGGTGAAAGACGCGTTCTGAACCCAAGTAGACGCAAGTGTTTGTCAGGCACGTTCGTCTTAATGTGATGAACAGAGCTAATTTGTCAGATCATCCTATTCACCACGATGAAGTACGAATATACATCTTAGATTTAATCAAACACAGATCGAAGAGAAACAGTAGTACTTTTATTAACTCATAGGACTCAGCAGGGCTCCTCCCCTCAACCTAGGAGGTTTAGAAACTCATAATAAAGTAAAAACACAAAGCAAAAACGAAAATAGGGCTGAATGATGTGTGTAGATGTCTAATGATTATGTAAAATACACTTTAAATACTAAACAGATGACTAGTAAGTGTAGAATAGTCTATTTAGTGCAAAATTCCACTTCTAGGGCCCACTTGGTGAGTGTTTGGGCTAAACTTTGATGAGATCCACGTGCTATGAGGTCTCTTGGGCATGGAACGCCAGCTAGGGGGTCCTCTTTGGGCGTTTAGACATTGGTCTCTGCTCTTTAGCCGCTGGACGCTTGGAATGGGGCAGGAAGCTGGCGTTGGATGCCAGTTTTGGGCCTTCTAATCCAAAGAAAACTATGGACTATTATATATTTATGGAAAGCTTTGGAAGTCATCTTTCCATAGCCATTGAGAGCGCTCCATTTAGACTTTTGTAACTCCTGAAAAGCTCTTCTGAATGCAGGTAGGTCAGATCCAAACAGCATCTGTAGTGCTTTCTCTGTCTCTGAATCAAACTTCTGCTCCAGCTTCTCAATTTTAGCCAGAAAATACCTAAAATTGTACAAAAATACAAAAACTCATAGTAAAATCCAAAAATATAAATTTAACACTAAAACCTATAAAAACTCAATGAAAGCTGAATAAAACATACTAAAAACTATATGAAAATGATGTCAAAAAGCGTATAAAATATCCGCTCATCGGTTGCCTCCCAACAAGCGCTCTTTTAATGTCATTAGCTTGGCATGTGGTTCTTGAATTTCTTCCTCTTCTTTCAGTTGGTTAAGAGAAATGACTTCAAGGGAGAAGAGGAAAAAGTTAATGTCTCATGTGGATTCCCTTGATTGACTTTCTCCCTTTTCTTGTAGGATCTTACATTGCTTCCTTTGGGAAAAAGTTTACATGTTCCTTTGTCATCTCTAGTAGCCTCTGTGGATATGGAATCCTAGGCTTGTATGCTTCCACAACCTCCATCTTCTTCATTGGAATCTCACTTGGTACAGGGGATTCTTCATCTTGTTTTTCAAATTCCTCCTTTGCAACCATAGGTTGATCTTTATTCTCCTTGCTAAGCACTACTACACTCTCCAAGGGAAGACATTGGTTGGTTCTTCAGCAAAGGATTCTTTCCCTAGCCAAGGGAAGACATTGGTTGGTTCTTCAACAAAGGATTGTGCTATTTGTCTCATTTTTTCTTCATGGTTCCTTCTTGAGATCTCTGACTCTTCTTGAATTGCTATGGTCTGTTGAATGATACTATTGATGCTTTGAAATAGTTGTTCCATTCTTAGCACAAAAGATGAAGGTTGAAGATGGTTTTGTAGGTATGTTGGAGTTGTGGCAAAGTTGTTATGAGGGTTATGGAATGATTTTTTGTGGGTAATGATATGGGTTTTGTGGATTGTGAAAAGAATTTTGTGTATAGTAGAATGAATTTTGTGGGTGATGAAATGAATTGTGTAGATTTTGGAAGGAATTTTGTATTGAGGTATACTCAAGTGGTGAAGAATTTTGATATAAAAAATCGAAAGGTGAGGTTGGGCAATTAAAAGATGATGACTCTTGATGGAGAAATTGTGGAGCATTAGAATCTCCTCCTCAGCCACAATTCGGGTAGTTGTTAAACTCATCACAATATGAGTTATTTTGTGGTTCTAGGGAGTATCCCATTTCATTTGATTGCTCAAACTCCATCATTTCTTGTTGATATTCCCAGCCACCATTAGCATAATAACATAAATTATTTTGTGGTGGTGGAAAATTTCTCATGTAATTTGATTGGCCAAAGGATGATGGATACTCCATTCTTTTTTGAAAATGCTCTGTATCAACAACACAATCACCAAGAGAAAAAGAAATTGGACTCCCCCTTTGTCACAATTGAGGGAATTCCTTGTGAGGCAATATCACAAACAATTCACTAGCAATAGAAAATAAAGGAACAAAAGCAATTAAATAAACAAAACAAACAAAAAATGTCTAATTTAGGTAATCAATCAACCGGTAGTTTGTTAATCATAATTAATCCCCGGCAACGGCGCCAAAAACTTGATACGAAAATTATAAACTCAATATTCCGTAGAACTACCGGCAAGTGCACCAGGTCGTATCAAGTAATAAAACTCACAAGAGTGAGGTCGATCTCACGAGGATTAAAGGATTAAGCAATCAATAGTTAATTGATTATTCTAGTTAGATGGTTCAATTTTGAGGGATGATCAGTTAAATGACAAGAAGTAAATAAAAGAAATAAAATGACAAGAAAGTAAATGACGTGAAAATAAAGGACATGAAAGTAAAATGCTGGAAATTAAATTGCATGAATATAAAGAACTAAAATTAGAATGAAAAGAACATTGGGATCAAGAGATATTGCATTCTCAGGATTAATAATTCTCATCTCCTCTTCAATCATACAATCATTGATCTCTTGGCAAATTATAAGTAATCAAACCCTAATCTCTTGGTGATTTGATTTCTCTTAACTTGATCAATTGCCAATCTCTTGATCTAATTGCTCATGAGAAGAGATGAAGTTCAATTTCTTATTCAAAAGCCACACAATCCTCAAGATCTTAATTCATAGTGATTACATCTCGCATATCAAACTATAATTATCAATAAAGAGAAGTGTGAAAGAAGAGCCTCAAACTGAATGTTATGAATCCTTTCTCAAGCTCATCATAGCATTCTAATAGATCTAATCCCTCTCTCGATAGAATTAGATCTTTGAAGAACAAAGACTCTCTCTAAAGAAGCAATGAAAGAAGAATTGAAGATGAAGAATAAAAATAAATCAACCCATTAAATTTGCAATAGAGCTATCTTTCCCATTTGAAAGAGTTAGAAATTCATAACAAAATATTTACAAAAGTAAGAGAGAAAATGAAAGAGAAGAAGAGAATGAGGGTGGGTCTGAAGACTCACTCCCCAATTCCCCCTTAAATTGATAAGCTCAAGCCTATTTATGAGTTAACTAAAATTATAAATTCAAATGAAATTCAAAACAAATTACAATCAAATGAAAATTAACTAATTCTAGATGATTCTTGTGGCCTTGATTGATTGTTGATTGTGGGCTTGCTTGCTTGAATTTGGAGTGGACTTTGAGTGAGATAAGTGGTGCAAATTGAAGGCTTCATGGGTAGTTCAAGGTGTTGGCATTTGGGGCACCACTTAAGGGCGTTGGAAATGCCAAGCTTGGCTTCAAAAGTTGCTTCCTGGAAGGTGAGAAAGTGTGGCATTTGAGGCACCAATGAGGGGCGCTGGAAATTACAAGTTGGAGGCTCAAACTTGCTTCCTGGAAGGTGTGCTTAAGGAGGGCGTTTGGAGCGTGGTTTTGGGCATTTAAAACGCCAAATTTAGTACACAATTCATGCCCCTGGGTAGTCTTGGCATTTTAGATGCCCTTAATGGGCGTTTGAGGCACCAAATGGGGTCTTGGGCGGTTTAGACGCCTTTAATGGGCGTTTTAAACGCCAGTGCTATGCTCACCTTGGTTTTTGGGGTGAATTGCAACCTCATATCCAGTGTCCACTATAAAGTATTATATATGATTGAAAAGCTCTTGAAGTCTACTTTCTAATGTCACTGAAATAATCTCATTTAGAGCTTTGTAGCTCAAGTTATTCATGTTGGAGTATGGAGAGGTCAGGTTGCCAATTCATCTTTGTACTTCTCTTGTGCTCATTGAGGCTCAAAGGTGTTTGGTTGTGTAAATGCTTCTTATCCTTGGTGTTTGAAGCGTTGGAGTATGCTTTATCATAGGTTATGCTTCTTCAAGGGCCACGCTTTCAAAAGCATGGCTTAAGGTTCCAAAGTGTGTCCTAAACTTCAAAATGTGCCAAAAAATTTTCTTTTTTCCTTGAGCTTGTTTTGTGCTTTTTGCTTCTTTTTCATTCATTTTCTACAAAATTAATTAAATCAAAGAGATCAAAGTAATATACAACTTAAGCACCAAAACACTTCCATAATTAAGTATTAAGCATTGATTTCTTGTATGAAAAAGCATAGAAAATACAACATAATGCGCATGCATCAACATCATATACATTTGTTTATTTTGTTTGAGTGTGGATTATTTTGGTTTGTTTAACTGCTTAACTCTGCTTATCTGTTACTTGTTCTATTTGCTGTAGTTGCACCTCTATTTGTGTTTTTCTTGCTTGAATTGTATGAGTATGTTTTCTATGAGACCCCTCTTGGCAGAGGTGTGACGGGGGTTGTTCCACCGGTGATTTGGAAGATTGGAAGAGACAGAAAGTGGAGTTTTAGGTTAAAGTTAAATTCAGAACATGAAATACCTTAGATAACTTACTTAATTTCTGATTTAGTTGAATCTTTAACCTGAAATCTGAGTGTCAAAGTTTTAGGAATGCCTCTGGCTTTCCCAGGACCTTTTATATTAACTATGCGGGCACTTTTACCATGCTGAGCGAGAGGCACCTTGCTGAGCGTCTGGAGTTTCCTGTGCGAGCGAAGTTTGGTTATTTTGGGTTGCTGTATTTTGTATTAATGCTATGTATATATGTATATATATTCTCCTCCGTATATATTTTATGTTTGTCCCTCCTAGAGGTTGACTTGGAGAAACAGGTATTTATTCTGTAGTTTGAGTTATATTATGGGTTGTATAAATATATATAACTACATACTCTGGCCGACCTTAGCTTCACAGAATGAGTCTGGAGCTTGAGATATGTATTTTGGAACTCCGATTTGTATATTATATTTTTAGCCTTCTTTTGATCTTACCTATCCATTTACGATGAACCTTGCGAGTGTGACATGATTTTCTGTTTTCGCTTTTGCTTAGCTTTTTCTTCAAGTCTCCTAATTATAAATCATTTCAACTATATTTATGTACGTATTTTACTTTTAGAGGTCGTAATACCTCACCACCTCTACTTTACGACTTAAGCATAAGGCTCTGTGTGGTAGGGTGTTACAATATTATTGCGGACAATATTGGTAGGAGTGAACATTTTTAGCAAACTACAAAAAAATTAAAGTGAGAGCTCCATCGAATATCTCTAACTCTTTGCAACATGCTTAGTTTATTTGCACATCTTCTTTGAATTTTTAATTGTTTGAGCTGTTTGTAATTGATGTATTTTAGAAGAAGTACTAACAATAATGACAATAGAATTTAATTGCGTAAAAAATTCATGTAACAATTTAATATTGCATTTCACAAAATTTTAGAACTTTCTGTAATTATGTGTATCACGGTTTGACTCAGTTCAATGAGCCAAATACGTATCAAAAATAAAAATATATAGGGTTACTATTTATAAAAATAATATTTTTTAATAAATAGTAAAAGCTTTTTTGTACCACATAATTACTAGGTCAAAATTTAGCAAGAGATTTTTACCGGTATTCTTAGAACAAGTAAATTGTACCAAAATATTTTAGAGTTGAGATTATTTATCATCTCAGTGTCAATGACTTTGACACTGGTAAAACAGCCAAGCAATTGACCAGATAAAGTAAAAATATGTTCTCAAATGATTATCACTTGATAATTATCTCTTGCAAGTTAATCTGAGCTACACATCTCATCCTTATCTCTATATTAAATTCATGCATCTCTCTCCCTTATCATATCTCATTTTGTTTCCTTTCACTTCCAAAAATATGAGAAAAAAAGAGAAGCTAAGTTAAGTACGTTTCACCTTAAGCTTAATTCATAAAAGATTCAAAGTTCTAATCAAAATTCTATTTCGATTAATCAATTTCTCTCTTCATTCTCTTCTCATCCACATCAATTTCATGAAGTTTAGTCAAGAAAATTCCCTCCTTTTCTCCTCTAAAGTTTTGGACATATGCCTAAAGAAAAGCATGATCCATTTTCATCTTTCTATATTTATGAAATGTGATTTTGAACCTCTAAGGAGTAAAAAATCAAAATTTCAAACTCAAAAGATGAGAGAATTTTTTCTTTTTTTTTTACGAATTCTTCTATCAAGGCCTCTTGTGAGCTAATAATGGTTTTTGATTGAAATTAGGTGTATTTGGATGCTATAAGAACCATTAGAAAGTAATACAAACTTGGATTTGAGGTAAAAATTAGGTTAAAATATTTTTTTGTAAACTATTTGATTGAACGCTAATTGTAAATGATGATGTGTTGATAGATTTGAATGCTTAAATGTGTAATTGATGATGTTTGAATGTTGAATTGATGATTAGTATGAATTATGAATAAAATTAAAAGATTTTGAGAACTTTATGGTTATGTTTGATGTATTTGGGATCAAAATACAAATAAAAAAAAGTTAGGGTAAGCTAGATATATTTTAAATTATGAGAAGAAAATTTAGAAAATAAGATTTAACGCAAAAAAATATGTGTAAGCCTAAAATCCATCAAGAAAAGTGACTAAAAGTTTCTAAGTCATGAGTTAAAGGTCAAATTATAATTTAAAAAAATTAAGAAAGCAAGAAGAAATTTACTCGAAAGAGAAATAGGTCATTATACATAAGTGAAAAAACAGGGAGAGATAATTTTATAAAAAATCTAGGATAAAAATATAATTATAATATAGTTTAAGGGTAAAATGACGATTAAGATAAAGTCTAGGATCAATGTGGTCATTATAAAAAAATTCAAAGATAAGAATGCAATTGAGACATTTAAGGATAATATGGTCGTTAAAATAAAATTTAAGGACAATAATGTAAGTCTAAAGCTTTATGGATAAAAGGTAATTATTGAAAAGATTGAGGTTAAATGATAATTTAATATAAAAAAAGGATTAAATTGGTATTTTTTGAAAAAATTATGGGGTATATGGTTATTGATGTGTGTAATACCCAAAATTTTCGAAAAATCTTATTATGAGCTAATTTCAGTTTATTTATTTATTAAAAATTTTATTTTTAAAATTTTTTAAAAAATAATTAAATTAAATTTTGATAATTAAACTAGAAATTTTACTTAATTTTATAATTATTGATTAATTTTTTATATTTAAAATTATAAAGCTTAGTAGTTGTAAATGAATGAAAATTTTATATGATTTGATTTAAATAATTGAGATTTTAGAATTTAATGTTCTAAGTTTTATTAATGAAAAAAATTAATTATATTATCTTATATTTTAAATTAAAGTACTTGATTGAAAGTCAATTAGTAAACTAATACAATAAATAATATTTTTAAAATAATTTTAAGGAATTAAATTAGATTTTAAATTAATACAATATACCCTAATTTTATTAAAATTGTCAAACTCTAATTTTATCCAAAATCCCCAAATCCAACCCTAACTCTAACTAAACAAAACCTAATTTTATCCTAACCCTCACCCTCATCGCCGCTCACTACCCTCTCCTAATACACACACATGCTGAGAAATGAAAGGAAAAAAAAAAGACAGAAAGGGAAGAATGGAGAGGGAAAAAAAAGGGGGAAAGGGAAACAGTGAGCAACAGAGGAGAAAGGGAGAAGAGAGAGATTGGAAGGGAGGAGACCGTGTCCTGCTGTGCCGTCACCGCCATCCCGTCGCTGCGGCCGTCGAGTCGCCGTCGTGGAGCTGAGTCGTGAAGAAAGAGAGAGTAACATGGAGGGCAAAAGTCGCGCGAGCCTGGAACCGCCGCGCCGTCGCTGTAGACCTTGCCACGGTTGTGGTTTGTTGCCGCCACAGCTAAGTCGCTGGGAAGAGGAGTCCGACGCGAGGGGAACACAATGCGAGGGAGGAAGGATGCGACTATGCCACTGCTGTTGTTGCCCGCGAGTTACACAGTGCCATTGGGGTCGCCGTTGAGCTGCTCTGTTTCACTATTGTTGAGCTATGCCACTCCCTGTTTGTCGAGATTGTGGTGCTGATGCGGGAATCACTGCCAGGGAAGGAGGAGGCCTTGTGACCATGTATGGCTGATGGGAAAGTCGATGTGGCTGCCGGAGCCACCACCGGAGCTGCCGCTACTTGGCTCAGCTGTTTCTTCTTAGTTGCGGTAAGTGTTTTCGTTCTGAGAACCCCTTCAGTTGCTGTTCTGTTATCTTATGCTGAGGTTTTATGGTGCTAATTATTATAATATTGAGTTTCGGTTATTATATGTTGCGATTAGAGTTGCTGTGGTTGCTATGAAAGTGGTTTAGAGCTGACGTTGTGGTTGCCGCCGTTGCAAGCTGAGAGAAAACAGAATTTTGTCGTATAATTGAGTCGTGAACTAGGTAGGGGCGCTTTTCTTAAACTTATTTTACTTTCAAGAGTTGTTACAAGTCGAAATTAATGCGAAAAATATACTTTTGTGATTTTGTAAGTCTTATGGACTGAATTGAGCTACTCTGGATGATTGTAATTGTTTGTCTGGTGAAATTATTGACTATTTGAGAAGGTTGAATATTTTGAGTTATTGATTTTATTAAATTGGCGGTTGCCAAATTGGTTTTCTTGAGATTTAAAAATATTTTGTTATTGAAAATGAGTTAATTTTAAGAAAACGATTACGTTTTGAGTTTGATTTATTTAGAAAAGAATGAATTAAGTTTTGAGTATGAATTTTTTATAAATGATGATGACATTGAGACTAATTGTTGATCCTCTATCACAAGATGTGACTGCGCACTTTAACTCCCCAAGTTATATATATATATTGAGCTTGGGATTTTGCCCCATGGATATTATTGAATTTGGAGTTTGACTCCATGGAATATTATTGAACTTGGAGTTTGACTCCACGGAATATTATAATTGAGCTCGGAGTTTGACTCCATGGAATATTATAATTGAGCTTGGAGTTTGACTCCATGGATATTATTTTTGTGCTTGGGGATGCGCGCATAGAGGGACTGTCCAATGGTTAGCTACCAGGACATATCGGGTTGGCTATATAACTGACAGATGAGACTCATCAACCATAGGACAGATATGTATCATATGTATTTGTATGTTTTTCTTGGGTGTGCATTGTTTTGGTTTGCCTATTTGTTTAACTATGCTTATCTGCTATTTGCTCTACTTGTTATATTTGCATTCTATCTGTGTTTTTCTTGTTTGTAATGTATGTGTGTGTAACTGAGAGATCTCTCATGCAGGCGGTGGTGAAGTTGAGGGTTATTTTCCTGATGTGATGATTTGATTGAGTTGCTTGAGTTGGGGGCCATGATTGGTTTCTGATTGAGGTTTTAGTAAAGTATGAAAAATCAAGCTAGTTCAGCATAGACTTAATAAACCTATGCTTGGAACAGGTTGGTCATTCATACAGTCTAGGAAACTGATTAAGATTTTCTTATAAGAAAAGAAAGGTTTTGGATGTTCTAGATAATTGAATATTGGTTTTTGAAAAGGTTTTGGATGATTAGCCATTGGTTTTTAAAAAGATTCATAGGACGAATGATAATCACTGCCTTGAAATCAATTCTTCTCTTTATACGTATCTTCTTATGACAATTCTTAAACCCTCTACTGAGAACTCTTTTGAGGATGATGTTCTCACCCCCCTGCAGCTTTATCTTTTCAAGACGGACGACGAAGCTTGCAGAGTTTTGTTAAGTTCTTAGATATGCTATTTTTGTTTGTACACATATGTTATAGATTTTTCCTCGCCTTTATTATTATATTCTTGTAAGAGGGATAGGAGTCGTGACTGTAATAACATGTATGTATATAATATTTGTAAGTTGCTTGAGTAAGAAGTTTTGTATATATATGTATATGCTTATTTATTTTCAGTTAAGAAGTATTTCCGTGTTTATTAAAAAGAAAATAGTGATACGGTTTCGAGTTAAGGCTCCTATTTTATTACTAAATATATGAAATCGTCGTAATACTTCTCTCTATCAGAGTGGCGCAGTCAGAAGCATGACATTCTGATAGTAAGGGTCTTACATTATGGTATCAGAGCAGTTCATACTGATTAGAGTCTTGAGAATGGACTGACTATGCTTCATTACACCCTCGGAGTGTCTGTCGTGTTGTAGGTCTTGTCTAGGAAACAAGAATTAGACCTTTATGGACATGACTGTCTATTGATTAATGCTATTAGCTTACCGTTGTATATATGTTGATGTTAAGTTTGGCCAACTTAATGTTGATGGTTTATATGTACAGGAAAGTTAATAGGTTACTATAGACGAATTGAAATTGATAAGTAATAGGTAATGCGAGTCACGCGCTTTTTGTGCTTGGTTCGACTTATGATTCTTGTTTACGTCGCTTAGGTTGGCATATCGTTTCTTCTTTACTACCCTCATTGAAGTTTCTTGACTCAGATTCCTTCCTTGAACCATGATTTGACCATTCTCCGACCATATTTTATTATTCGTCCATAACTTTGCTTGATTGTATTCCTCAGAGTTTGCTTGAGTCTTTCAAAAATATCCGTCTTTATCTTGAGTATACTCTTTTTCATGAATCCTGTGCTCATTGATCTGATCTTGAACCTGATTTGGCGTGATGCATGATCCTTAAATCTTGAGCGGTTTGAACTTTGAAAGTTATGATTCGATCTAAGCTAACTATGTAATTTGATTCTTTTACTTTGTGTCTAATATATATCTAGATCTAACCATATTCTTGATTATCTCTTAAATTTTTGATGGGAAGCAGAAGCTGGTGAATTAAAAATTTATTAAAATGGTTACATTGCAAGTATAGTTCTTAACTCACTGAGAATCTGCTTATCAATTTAGAAATATGTCACAGAGAGTTTAAATTAAAATTACTGGGAGTTTTAAGTCCCAGGTCGTCTCCCAACGAGTTGCAGAAAAGTGTGCTGTTTTATTAATCAGATTTTCCAAGAAGTTGAGCTAAGTAAATTGGAATTTAAATTGAGGATTTTTAAATAATATAAATAAAAGCCTTGACTGGGAATTGATTGGTTAGAATCTCTATCATTGATGGTGTGATTGTAAGATTAATTTGTAATTAATGGTTATTCTGTTTGGTTATCCTTTACAAGGTAAGGGAAAGTCAAACAAGTGGGAATGCCATATCTGTTCACAAGTTGCAACCCACTTAGTTCAAAGGGATTGGCGTCGGTGACAGGATAGCAATCCAACATTTAACCCAATTACAAATTTTCTTTCAATCCTTCCAACTCAAGAGTTCCTTTTAATCAACTCTCCATCAAGTAAGGAAACTACTCACGCATTGTAAATAAAGAATCCATAGCGCATGAAGGGAAATTAAAAGAAGACATGATTATTGGAATTGAAATTGAATTAAAAGAAATAATCATTGCATTAAATAATCATAAAAGTATCTGAATGACAAAATTGAACATAACAAAGAACATGGAAGAATAGAACCAAGTTAAGAGAACAAACTAGAATAATGAAGTCTTGATGAGGAAATAACTTTTCTCACTGTTCCAATGCTAAGACCAATTGAAAATTAAAATTCTAAAAACTAGAGAGAAAAACCTAAGAGAGTGAAAAACTAGATCTCAAACTACTGAATGAATGTCTTTCTTGTTTCTGCATATTCTCTGATTCTAGTCTGCTGTTCCGGGCTGAAAACTGGGCCGAAATAAGGTCCAAAATCGCCTCATCGAATTCTGCAGATTATGCAGATTGCGCATGTCACGCGATCGCATCGTCCATGCGGACGCGTCGCTTGCGCTTTTTCCTCTCCACGCGTTCGCGTTGTCCACGCTACCGCGTCGCTTGCGCTTCCCAATCCGCGCGATCGCGTGAGCCATGCGGCCGCGCCACTGCGATTTGCGCTCCTTCGCGCGGTCGCGCAAGCCATGCGACCGCGTCACTTCTCGTTGGTTATCTCCTCAAATTCTTGTGTTCCTTCCATTTTTACTAGCTTCCTTTCCAATATCCAACTCATTCATGCCCTATAAAGTCTGAAACACTTAACACACAGATCACGGCATCGAATGGGATAAAGGAGAATTAAAAATAAATAATTAAAGTCTCTAGGAAGCAATTTTCAAACATGTACTGAATTTAGGAAAGAAATCTAAATGCATGCTAAATTGATGAATAAGTGGGTAAGGATCATGACAAAACCACACAATATAAACTATAAAATAGTGGTTTATCAACCTCCCCACACTTAAACATTAGCATGTCCTCATGCTAAATTGAAGGAGACAAGGAAATAAGTATGAACATGTAGAAACTCATGGAATGCAATGCAACGCTACATATATAAATAAATGTAACTATATGATTATTGTCCACTTGATCAAAAGTAAATAAGCCCTTCAAAACAGTTACAAATCAAATTTCACTAATTCTATCATTATACAATAAAACCGATAAAAGTGCAAGAAGATAGCTTATGAAAGCAGGAAACATGAAAATTCAAGCATTGAACCTTCACTGATAATGTATGTACGCTCTAATCTCTAGTGTATAGGGTAATCACTCTATTCTTCTCTAGTCATGTTTTCTAACTTTTGTTTTTCTCCTAACCAATCAACAACAGTTAATATACCAATGCAAACATCATGAGGTCTTTTCAGGGTTGTAATGGGGCCAAGGTGCAGGTAAGGATATACATATGGCTAAGTGAGCTTTATAAATTGAATCTTTAATTAACCTAAGCTCTCACCTAATATACATATATTCTATATACTTTTAAATTCATGCTTAGCTACCCATAATTCTCTTTTTCAACCCATACTCATGTTTCAATTTTGTATTTTAATTCTATCATATGTGCATTGATCTTTGAATTCTGAATTTAATATTGGGGTAATTTTGTCCCCTTATTTATTTGTTTATCATTTTTTTTTTGAATTGAAATAAATAAAGCTTATCAATGCACATAGATTTTTTATTCTTATAGTTTCACATGAATGGGTATCCAAATTCCCTTTAAATTTTCATGACACATTCCCTTAACAACTTTTGTTCCCACAATTTCTCATACTTAACTAGCACACACAATTCTATCTTAAGCTAACCAAAGATTCAATTTGGGATATATAATTATTTTTCGGCTCAAGGTTAGTAATGTGATAAAATATCGAACAAATGGGAATTAAAGGCTCAAAGTGGTTAACAAGGGTAATTGAGAAGGGTAGGATTGATTTGGATAAGTGAGTTTAAACAAATAATGGCCTCAATCATGTGCAAGCATGTAAATATAATAAATATTGGACATATAAGATAAAACAAAATATAGATTACAATCATAGAGAAGTAAACACACAAGAATAAAATGATTATAGTTAAATAATGTAACCATACATAAAGGCTCAAATCTTTCACAGGTTGTGTGTTCTTTAGCTCAAACATCATGTTCCAAATACAACTCAAGCAGATTTATCATAAAAATTTTGAAAAATTAGTGAAATTTTGTTCCAAAGATAGATTTTTAAAAGAAACTTATTGTCTTTTCAATCAAGTAGAACATGCATGCAACTATTCTAACCTATGCAATTTATTCTATTCTATAAAAGAAAGAAAATCTAACTAAAATATCCTAATTATTGGTGCCAGAGAAGAGAATTTACCTCCGGAAGTCAGGTACTGACCGACCTCCCCACACTTAAGGCTTTGCACCGTCCTTGGTGCCATCTGTCAGAAACAGGGGTGGGCTAGTAGCAGTATCTCCACAGTCGGGACCATCATGGCTCCCGGTGCTAGTAAAAGAAGTGGAGTCCGGAGTGTCTGAGTCCTTGAATTTGCCCATGATCAGCTCCTTGAGGTATGTGAATCGGCGCTTGTTACGGCGCTCTCTCATCTTAGCTTTCTGTTCATGCCGATCCAACTGTTCAAGTATCTGCTGGAGCAATTTCTCAGTGGTGGATGCTTGTGGTGTTGAAGAAGGAATATCTTCAACTGGCTCAGTAGGCTGGCATGTAGTGGCTGCTGAAAGTCTGAGGTATTTTCTGTTAGGGACATATTGATCATCCCGTGGAAGCATGGCTTTGGTGTCCCCAGCTCTGTAGGAGACTCCGGATGCTAAGACAAGATCTGAGACCAGGGCGGGAAAAGGTAGGTTGCCCACGATTTGTACATGCTCCATAGCATTCCGGATATGTCTTGAGAGATTCAGAGGTTGGTCTGTAAGGATGCACCATAGTAGAACAGCCATGTCTGCAGTGAAAGAGGACTCATGAGTGCTTGGAAAGACGTAATGGGACATGATCTGTGCCCATACACGGGCCTCCAAGGTAAGTGCGGAAGCCAAGATTCCCTTAGGGCAGGTACGGTGGTATCCGTAGATCCAACGGCTGCCAGGTAAAGCGATGACTCTGAGAACAGAGTCCCAGTCAAATTGGTATCTCTGGCGCTGAAGGGTAGCTTCTTGAAAAGCGTCCATTCCTGCTGGAATAGGGGGAAGCACTACAAGAAAACACGTCTTTTGCCACGCTTTTAAAGCGTGGCGAAAAGCTGAAAAAAGCGTGGCGATAGCTTTTCGCCACGCTTTTTGAGCTATCGCCACGCTTTCGAAAGGGTGGCCTATCAAAGGGTGGCGGTTGCTCTATCGCCACGCTTTTTGCAGTCTATTGCCACGCTTTTTGTTTGCCACGCTTTTTTACAAACTGCCACTTGGAAAAGCGTGGCTGTAGGTGGGAAATACGGCCACGCTTTAAAAGCGTGGCGATAGGTAGAGATATGGCCACGCTGTAAAAGCGTGGCGATAGGGCAGATCTGGCCACGCTTTTAAAGCGTGGCGATAGATGGAGATACGGGAAGAGATACGGCCACGCTTTAAAAGCGTGGCCATAGCAAAATATACAGCCACGCTTTAAAAGCGTGGCGAAAGCCTTGTTAAATTAAAAAAAAAAATTTCTTTCTCTTACTTGATCTTCATTGCTACACTATAAATTTTCAATCCTTTTTTATTACCAACCCTACAAATATAGTATGCAATTTTTATTACAAGACAAATCAAACAATAATTAGTGAGATATATAATTTACAATAATTGTTTTATACATTAAAAAAACTATTACTCAAATACAATAATTAGTAACTTCAACTTGTGTAATATTATATGATTATCTTGTGTTATATATAAATGATTGTATTAAAAACTAAACCCAGTCCCAAATCAGTTCAGCTACTACTTCATCAATGTAATGGTAGGAGAAAAAAGCCACCCCTGAAGTGTATGATCCAAAGCCAGACCATGACAATAGCAACCATTGCTAGAAGGTGAGCCACAAAGGTAAATGGAAGAGCAGGAACTCCCAACCCCATCTTCAATCTTTTCTCCTTTTGTCTCCTTCGCAAGCATTGTCTGTAGAGGAAGCATGACCAACTCCTTCAAGGTGTCTTTCACATTTTCTAAAGCCCCAATATCATCAAAAGTGACCCCAATATCACTTGGAGAAATCACATCAAGCAGTTTTTCTCAAATTCATGTTCAGTAACTAAATCCTGAGCAAAATGGGGAAGGGAAAAAAGAAAAACAACAATAGGAATTAATAAGTGAAGAATAGTCCTCATATATTTTAGTAAAGAACCACCAACGAAACAAGTAATTGAAGTTCCATCTAAAACAACATGTTTACGAGGCTACAATGCAAAATTCAATTACAGTTGGCCATGGGTGCTGAAGATTTGATTCAAACAGTAATAGGCACAACAAAAGAGATGAAAATCAGCAATTAAATTACCTTCAGCAATTTCTTTGAATTCTTGTTTTCACCTTCAATGCCCTGTAGAATGTTCAGCCCATACTTAAGGCTGAACCAATAAAATGTAAAAATAAGTGTTACAAGATGAATTTAAGTTCATATAAAATGTAAAATAGTGTTTATAGGTGAACTTAAGTTCACATAATTCTATTTGTGTAGAACTATATGTGTGCTTTAATAGTTACAAGAAGGAAAATTGAACCTGTAAATATCTCTATGAAGGATCTTCAGGAAGGGTAAGTCTTCTATTCCGGATTGCAGCAACATAGACCTGGAAATTAAAAACATGAATAAGTGCAATAAGGAGTTTGCAACCACTATAGATGTCATCGTCTGGGGTATTAAGCCTATCAAAATTCAAGAGTAATGCTGATTAAGTTAAAACCAACACCACTGAGGCATGTATACAACAGATACCTGCACGATCTCAAGTAAAGCACTTGTTCCTTTAGCAGGATGAATTCTGTATAGTGGCAATGCAGCAGCAAAGATAATGATGCCAAGTAACATAGCAATGGTGCCAATCCCAAATTCCCAATCCCATCCTTTATGGATTTGTATCCACACAATGAAGGTTAAGCTGACAGCACCACCAAGGCACACTGCAAGCAAGACTGCAAGAGTGTGTTGAAGAATGTTGACATCAGCCTTGATTCTTTTGGGTCTGTTTCATCAAACTGGTCAACATACCTGCACATATTTGTGCATTCAGAAAACAACCACAGTACTGCTATTAAACATACAAAATGCTTTTGCTTAACCATATTAAGATAAAAAGCATATAAAATAAACCACAAAACATTATAAATAAATTTTGAATCACAATAGTAACGGTTTTATGTGTTGTATATTCTATAAAGAAAAACGAAACCATCTGTTACATTTAAGAATTAAAAACATTAGTTAATTCGATTGAATTATGGAAATAAATTAAAAGTAAGAAAGAACTTACTTCCCAGAACTGCTCACAGAAAGAACGGAGTATGAATCATGTGGAACAGGTGTACTAATGTGCTTCTTCCCCTTGCTTCACAGGCAATGGTTCAAAAAATCCCTTTGATCTTCCAGTTTCTGACAAGGAGATATTATAATAACCAGCAACATACATCAGCCATGATATGCTCACTTTGTTCAAAATATGATAAATTTTATATATGGAATCTTAAGAATAACCAAGAAAGATTAGACAACCAAAAGAAGACATGCAAGATCCAGGAAGTCAAGCCATAAGAATTGCAAGGAAGAACAGAAAGGTCAACCTCTTTAGTTACAAATAAGATTGACTAAACAGAAAAAAACTAGACACTAAAAACCACAGTGCATTAAAAGAATAAATTTTTTTGTCAAACAGGAAATCTCGTATTATTGAGAGCAAGGTATTAGACGGAGAACTTCTTTCATTAATGCCACAGTAAACAAGAATATGTGAAGCAACAATTGTAGAAAATTAGAGCTGCAAAGCAGAAAAGAAAAAAGAAAAAAAGGACAGAGAAACAAAGAGAAGAGGCCAAGGGGAGAACCAGATACGAAACAAAATGGGACAGAAACGGAACAGAACTGAATAGTCATAATTATCAGACTAAGTCTTCCCTAAAGCAAAGAAATCCAGTGTTCAAATCACTAACATTTTAGTTAAAGCTTAGTTTAAGTCACAATCCATTTCCATTGCAACTAACCAAATTTCAGTTTTTATGAGACATTTTAAAGCAATAAAATAGTCAAAAAAAATATCTTAACAGAAACTACATTGGCTACAGCATACTTAAGCAGCAGTGATAAGCACTGCTCGAGCAAAGCACAAGAACAATTCAAGAGAGCTCACCTTCCTTATTACATTCAGGGTCTTCGGGAATCATCAATTCATTATTAGGGTCATCTGGTAAGTCTTGGAGCCTATCCTCAAACCAGGTTCAAAAACAACAGCAGATTATCAACTTAACAGGTTCAAAAACAGAAAATCACAACAAAAAAATAAAATAAAAATAACAGAAGAACAACAGAACAACAACACAAGAACAATTAGCAAATTAACAAGTTCACACTAACAGTTAAAATTTACTAAGATCCAATTATTCTAATTTCACATGCAATCAACTTACTAAGTTTCTAAAAGCTAGAAATGATAAAACCAACCCGAAATATGGTTAAAGCATTTCATCAAACATGTTGAGTGCGGAAAACTTGAAACGAAATAAGAGAACTCAAAGCTTAGTATCAATGTGATAGAGAAGAGAACATAACTATTGTATACTTTAATTCAGTCTATGAAAAAAATCCAAACCACTGCCAAATCAAATAGTTACTTATTGTAATAGATGGGAAAAAAAAGAGTGGAAGCATTAGGTAACCATAAATACCTTAAAGTAAATCTTGAACAACTGGCAAGTTACATATAGTGCCCCAACACGCTTAGAACCTTTTCCCTGTTATTGCAAGCAAGCCAATAAAGAAGTGAGTGCAATGATTCCCCCTTGCTCACTCACACACTATATATATAATAGTAACCGATATGTAGAAGAATACATACCGCAAGAACACCAAATACTTTCATAAGGAAGGAACCAGCTCCTTTCAATTTCTCCGGGGATTTCCCATTCGAAGCTAACTCTCTATCCGCCTAGAATAGCACAAAACCTCACAGCAAACTTCCAGAATATTTGAAAAAAGAAGAAAAAGAATGAAATGTAAATCGATACCTTCTCGGCAAGAACCCTAACATCATAAACAATGGCGTACAAAGCCTCCATAGCCCAAGCAGATTCCCAATTTCGAAACTCCTGTACAAACGCACTAAAACGCACACCAATAAAGATTACAAGATAAAAATTCGAATCAAGAAATAAAGAGAATAGGTAAGGAAGGGTTACTTCGCGGCTTTTTCAAAGGCGGTGTAGGCTTCGAGCAAATTCGATTGACGGTAGCTCTGGAGGCAGCGGAAGAGAGGGAGGATGATGTCAGAGTACTGGCCGTAGTTGTCGGAGTTCTTGAGGAGCCTTGGGGCGTCGTGGAAGATGTTGACGGCGTCGGCGAGGGAGAGAAGGAAATGGGAGTCGGACGAGATTAACAAGATGAAGAAGAAGTGGTTTCCATCAGTGACGAAGGCGAAGGCGAAGGGCGAAGGGAGGAGCTCTTCCGATACAGGCGAGTAGTTTCGAAGGTGAAAGTGAGCATTAGGGTTAGTGGTTTCGAAGGGAAAAGAGAGATTAGGGTTGGGGATCGGGTTTGGGGCTGGGTTTGGGCTGGGTTGGGAGCCGGGTTTGGGTCAATCGGTTGGGCCCCTCTCGCCACGCTTTTAAAACGTTATTGTTGCTCTCTACGGCCACGCTTTTGAAGCGTGGCAGAAAAGAAACCTTTGGCCACGTTTTTAAAGCGTGGCAATAGTGTACCAGCATATAGCCACGCTTTTTAAGCGTGGCCGTAATGAAACCCTGTCGCCACGCTTTTAAAACGTCTTTGTTTCTCTCTATGGCCACGCTTTTGAAGCGTGGCAGAAAAAAAACGTGGCCTTTTCTCTAATCAATTGCCACCCTAACAAAAGCGTGGCCGTTGATCATTTTCGCCACACTTTTGAAGCGTGGCAAAAAAAAAGTGGCCAAATCTCTTATCTATCGCCACCCTCATTAAAGCGTGGCCATTGACCACTTTTGGCCACGCTTTTGAAGCGTGGCAAGAAAAAAGCGTGGCCATAGGCCTTTTTTCTTGTAGTGAAGACTCAGAGCTTGCTGAATGGCCTCTTCTGTGATGGGGACTTGCTTCTGCTGGACATAAACAGACAGCAGGGTCGGTATGTAGAAGTTGGAGTAGTACTCAACTACCCAAGAGAGATTGACCTGCCTCGGCTATCTCCATAAGAAACCCCATTGTCTTCGCTCAATTTGTGGCTCAACAAAGGCGGCAATATTGGACGGGAGGATAAGAAGGTATTCATTGTTATAGTTCCTTTCTGCTAGGATAGGGAACATCTGCTCACAGTAGCGATTGGGAAATCGCGCAGTGTCCTTTGCTGGAAAGGCTTTCTCCTTGTCGTCCACCTTTATTATCCTCTTAACTCTTTTTGTTGAGGGCTTGACTGCTGTTGAAGAAGGCTCTGCCACTAATGCTCTTTTAGTTCCTCTTCTTGCTGGTGGTTTGGAAGTAGCTTTCTCTTTTCCTTTCTTGGTGGCTATCCTGAAAGAAGGGAAGAGAAAGGAAATTAAATTCAAAGAGATAAAGCAAGGAAGAGGGTATTGTAAGTGATAGTCAATGCACAATAAAGATAAATGGCATTAACACATGGTCCGGATTACATGTGAAAAGCTCATCAATGGAGATATAGCAAGTGCATGTAGGACAATGGAATGCAAGAGGTTTATTGGCATGCAGGCAAAGGCATGAGTAGCATATATCAAACATTCAATGTCCAGTTTAGATTACCATTTGTAACAAACTATCACGTTTGTATTGACAATTAAATCTAATTAATAAAATAATAAGGAAAATTTGTGAAAAGTAAGCATTGAATAGTATAGCAACATAGAGAGGTGCATAATGCCACATGAGCTTTTTCACAAACATATAGCATGCATGGTGAATAGGGCATAGACAATATGAAGATAAACATGCAAGCAATCCCTTAAATAGGAGAAAAATAATTGTCAAACAATGTGTAATAATCCACAAGCATATAATGGGGATGATGACTCAAAAGGTTTCTAACACCATGTAAAAGGAAAAGAAGAAGAAGAAAAATAAAAGTTTGAAAAGAAAAAAGAAAAGAAAAAGAAAATAATAATATATATATATATATATATATATATATATATATATATATAATAGAATAAGAATGGTAGAAAAGAGAAGAAGGAAGAAGAAGGTAAAACCTTGTTAATGGAGGAGAGAGAGAGAGAGAGAGTGAGATAGAAAGGGGAAGGGGGAAAAGAAGAAAGAAGGAGGGAAAAGAAAAATTAGGATTTGGAGGAAAGAAAGATAAGATAATTTGGCAATTGGGGTTTAGCTGTGCGGCGCATACGACGCGGCCGCCTGGGGCACACGTTCGCGTGGTGACGCGTCAGGAAAGGGGACGCGATCGCGTCGGTCACGCGGTTGCGTGACCCGTGTTGCGCTGCTGGCGCGAGTGCGGCCTCGCTCCAGCACAACTCTCTGTTCGATTCATTTTAATTGCCAAAATTGGGTGACGCGATCGTGTGGGTCATGCGATCGCGTGAGTGTGCATCAGAAAGTAATTGACGCGGCCGCGTCGGCGACGCGGTCGCGTGACAAGGATTGTGCTTCCAGCACCAATCCAGCACCACTCTCGCACAATATAGCATTGTGCACCCTTTTACGTCGAAAATGCAGGGCACGCGGCCGCGTGGGGCACGCGGTCGCGTGGGAGGCTATGATTCCCATTCGACGTGAACGCGTTAGGGACGCGGTCGCGTGGGTCAATTTGTGCCATTGGCACGACTCCAGCGCTCCTCCTGCGTAACTTTCTGTTCATTTTTATTTTTCTTTACTCCCCCTGCCACGCGGACGCGTCGCTGGTGCGATCGCGTCGCGCGGCGAAAATTTTTTTTTTTTAGGGGAAGATATGTAATTGAAAGAGCACGAAAGCACTAATAAAGAGAAGAGTTATTAAAGAAGAAAAACTAAGAGTGAAGAAAAGAACGATCATACCGCGGTGGGTTGTCTCCCACCAAGCACTTTGCTTTTACGTCCGTAAGTTGGACGCTCCAATAGCTCAATCTGCTGCGATGTGGGGATCTTCCAGGCGGAAGATCTCAAGCTCCTTATTTTTCTGCACTTTCTCACCATGGTACAGCTTCAGGCGGTGTCCATTAACCTTAATAAGTTCAGGGCTTGAAGGATGACTTAGGTGATAGACTCCGTACGGTTCAGCCTTCTCTACTCTGTATGGACCTTCCCATTTTGATCTCAACTTACCGGGCATGAGCCTCAGTCGAGATTTGTAAAGGAGAACAAAATCTCCAGGTTGGAACTCTCTTTTCTTGATGTTTTGATCATGCACAGCTTTCATCTTTTCCTTGTATATTCTGGAGTTCTCATAAGCTTCCAGGCGAAGGTTCTCCAGTTCCTGCAGTTGCAACTTTCTTTCAGTTCCAGCATTCTCAATTCCCATGTTGCACTCCTTAACTGCCCAGAAGGCTCTGTGTTCTATTTCAACTGGGAGATGGCAAGCTTTTCCATAAACCAAGCGGAAGGGACTCATCCCAATGGGTGTCTTGTATGCTGTTCTGTATGCCCACAGTGCATCTTGTAGTCTGGTGCTCCAGTCTTTTCTATGAGGCTTTACTATCTTTTGCAAGATACGCTTAATTTCTCTGTTTGACACCTCGACTTGCCCATTAGTTTGGGGATGGTAAGCTGTTGCAACTTTATGGATTATCCCATACTTTTTCATCAAGCCTGTTAGTCTCCTGTTACAAAAATGGGTACCTTGATCGCTCACGATCGCTCGTGGTGATCCAAAGCAGCATATAATATGGTTTCTCACAAAGGAAACAACAGTGTTAGCATCATCAGTGCGGGTAGGAATTGCTTCCACCCATTTGGAAACATAATCCACAGCTAACAATATATAAAAATATCCACTAGAATTTGGAAATGGACCCATGAAGTCAATGCCCCATACATAAAAAATTTCACAGAAAAGCATATATTGTTGAGGCATCTCATCCCTCCTGGATATGTTACCAAATTTCTGGCATGGGTGACAAGATTTACAAAACTTAGCGGCATCTCTAAAAAGAGTAGGCCACCAGAATCCGCAGTCTAAGATCTTTCTAGCTGTTCTTTGAGAGCCAAAGTGTCCTCCACTCTCAGATGAGTGACAGGCCTCTAAAATGGACTGGAATTCTGATTGAGGTACACAACGTCTAATTATCTGATCAGCGCCACATCTCCACAAATATGGGTCATCCCATATATAATATTTAGACTCGCTTTTCAGCTTGTCTCTTTGATGTTTAGAAAAATGTGGAGGAAATGTGCGGCTAACTAAATACTTAGCAATAGGTGCATACCAAGGGACTACCTCAGATACTGCTTGCAGGTTGTCAAAAGGAAAATTATCATCTATAGGAGTAGAATCATCCTTAATATGTTCAAGGCGACTCAAGTGGTCCGCTACTAAATTTTGATTACCACTCCTATCTTTTATTTCTAAATCAAATTCTTGTAACAGCAGTATCCAACGTATAAGTCTTGGTTTGGATTCCTGTTTAGCTAATAAATACTTTAGAGCTGCATGGTCCGAATACACTACTACTCTAGTACCAAGTAAATAAGCTCGGAATTTATCCAGAGCGAAAACAATAGCAAGTAGCTCTTTCTCAGTAGTAGTATAATTGGACTGGACAGTGTCTAAAGTCTTAGACACATAGGCAATAACAAAAGGATCCTTACCTTCACGCTGAGCCAGCGCTGCTCCTACTGCATGGTTGGAAGCATCGCACATGATCTCAAACGGCTGGCTCCAGTCGGGTCCTCTCACAATTGGGGCTTGAGTTAGAGCAGTCTTCAGCTTATCAAATGCTTGTTTGCAAACTTCACTGAACTCGAACTCAATGTCCTTATGCAGTAATCTGGATAAGGGAAGTGCCACCTTACTAAAGTCTTTAATAAATCTCCTGTAGAAACCTGCATAGCCAAGGAACGAACGGACTTCCCTCACAGAAGAGGGGTAAGGTAAACTAGAAATAACATTCACCTTTGCTGGGTCTACAGAAATGCCATTAATAGATACCACATGTCCTAATACAATCCCTTGTTTAACCATAAAGTGGCATTTTTCGAAATTCAATACAAGGTTTGTATTAACACATCTATCTAATACTCTAGAAAATCCATCTAAGAAAAGGTTAAAAGAATCACCATAAATGCTAAAATTGTCCATAAAAACTTTCATACAGTCCTCAATAAGATCAGAGAAAAGGCTCATCATGCACCTTTGGAAAGTAGCTGGTGCATTGCACAAGCCAAAGGGCATTCTCTTATAAGCATAAGTCCCAAAAGGACATGTAAAAGTAGTCTTTTCCTGATCCTCAGGAGCTATATGAATCTGGAAATAACCTGTGTAACCATCTAGAAAGCAATAATGTGATTTACCTGACAGACAATCCAGCATTTGATCAATGAATGGAAGTGGGTAGTGATCCTTACGAGTAGCTTGGTTGAGACGCCTGTAATCAATGCAGACTCTCCAAGCATTCTGAACTCTAGTTGCTATGAGCTCTCCATGCTCATTCTTCACTGTAGTGACTCCAGATTTCTTGGGCACCACTTGTACTGGGCTTACCCATTCACTGTCTGAAATGGGATATATGATACCGGCCTCCAATAGTCTGGTCACTTCCTTTTTGACAACTTCCAAGATGGTGGGATTCAATCTTCTCTGGGGTTGACGGACAGGTCTTGCTCCCTCTTCTAAAAATATTCTGTGCTCGCATACTTGAGGGTTGATTCCCACTATGTCTGCCAAACTCCACCCAATTGCCTTCTTATGCTTCCTCAGTACATCAAGTAACTGCTCTTCTTGTTGAGAAGTCAATTCCCTTGCAATAATAACCGGAAGCTTCTGCTCATCCTCAAGATAAGCATATTTGAGATGTGGAGGGAGATGTTTCAATTCTAACTTTTGATTATGGGCAGACTCTGGATTATCTGGGGCTTGCGAAAATGGCGAAGTGTCCTCATTGTCAGTTAAGAGGGCCTCCACACTCGGACCTTGTCCAGTGTGCCTCTCTTCAAACTCTTCTTTTTGGACTTCAGCCACACTTTCGTCTATGACATCACACTGGAAGATAGAACGATCTTCTGGGGGGTTGTTAATGACTCCATTCAGATTGAAGATCACTATGCGGCTATCTATTTCAAAGGAGTATGTTCCTGAAAAAGCATCCAATTTGAATTTTGATGTCTTCAGGAATGGTCTTCCAAGTAGGATTGATGATGGCTTATCTGAATCATTATGGGGCATCTCCAAGATATAAAAATCAGTGGGAAATGTGAGCCCTTTAATGTTCACCAAAACATCTTCAGCAACTCCAGCCACTGTAATAATGCTTTTATCTGCTAACACAAAACGAGCTGCCGACCTTTTTAAGGGAGGGAGCCTTAAAACATCATATATAGACAAAGGCATTATACTGACACATGCTCCTAAATCACACATGCAATCATAAATTACTACACCACCAATAGTACAACTAACTATGCAAGGACCTGGATCACTACATTTTTCAGGTAATCCTCCCATTAAAGCAGATATAGAACTACCTAAAGGAATAGTTTCTAATTCATTAATTTTGTCTTTATGGATACATAAGTCTTTTAGAAACTTTACATATTTAGGTACCTGCTGAATAACATAAAAAAGGGGAACAGTTACCTCAACCTTTTTGAATATTTCTACCATTTTAGGATCAGGTTCCAACTGCTTCCTGGGCTTCCTTGCAACTTGTGGAAATGGAATGGGAGTAGTGTTTTCTGTGGTGCCTGCGCCTTTTTGTGCTTCTTCCTGTGGTTGAGCTATCTCTTCTTCAGCTATGTCTTGTATGTCCTCTTCCTCTTCAACATCTTCGATTTCTACCACCTCTTCAGCTGAGGCGTATTCTGGTGAGCTTGGTTCCTCCTGATTCCTCTCCTGCAGTGTGGTTCCGGACCTCAGGGTGATGGCATTAATGCCTCCCTTTGGATTGGGTAATGGTTGAGAGGGGATTCCAGTGGTGCTTGAAGGTTTGTTACTGGAATTTTGTGCTGAACCAAGTTGTGCTATAAGGGCTTACAGAGTAGAGGTAAAACCATTCAGACTGGCGTTAATACTGTTCACGATGGTATTTTCCATGGCCAGTTGTCTTTTCTCAAAAGCTTGTAATAAATCTTCATTAGAAGATACAGAAGAATGAGTAAATTGAGAGGTTTGCTGCTGATTGTTCGGTGGTCCTTGGTTTTGCCTCAGGTGAGGTGCTCGGTAAGGTTGATTTTGCTGCCTGTTGTTGTTTTTATTCCACCTCTGATTTCCCTGATTATCTCTGCCTCCCCTATTATTGTTGTCCCTCTAATTCTGGTTTGAATTGTCCTACCATCCATGGTTATTATTTCCACTTTGATTGTACCCTTGGTTGGGGCGGTCATAGAAGTTGTGGGTGGATGCCACCATGTTGTCTTCTTGTTGGAGCTGCGGGCATTCATCAGTGTAATGGCTGTAATCAGCACAAATTTCGTAAATTCTTTGTGAAACTAGTTGTTGGTTTTGCTGCGGTTGAGTTTGCTGAGCTTGTTGACTCAACTGCATTTGCTTCAGCAGGTTGGTCATCTCACAGATGCTTCGATTTAGAGCAGCAGTCTCTAGGCCAGAAGATACTTCTGCAACGGCTTTTGAACGGCCTTGCTTCTGTCTGTGGTTCCGAGTAGATTCAGCTAAATCACTGATCAATTGCCAAGCTTCATCAGTGGTCTTGTACTTCTTCATAGACCCATTGCTGGCACTTTCTAATGTGATCTTATCTTGGGGCCTCGTACCTTGTGTGATATAGTTGAGTAGCACGATCTTGTCAATCATGTGGTGGGGACATGCTTCCAGAAGATTATTGAAGCGCTCCCAGTATTCAAAGGGAGTCTCATTGTCATCCTGAACAATTGTAGAGATATCCTTCCTCAGTTTATCAGTAACTTCAGAAGGAAAGAATTTCTCCAGAAACTCCTTTCTGAGTGTATCCCAGTTGGATACATTTGCTAGAGGTTGAGTGTAGTACCACTCTCTTGCTTTTCCCTTAAGAGAGAACGGAAAAGCTTTCAACAGAATTGAAGTTTCATCAGTGCCATCACGCCTGACAGTAGAACAGGCTGCCTGAAAGTCTCTCAAGTGCTTGATAGGCTCTTGAGCAGGTAGGCCATGAAACTTGGGCATCAAATTTAGCAATGCAGTCTTTATTTCAAAATCCATAGCTACCGCTGGATGATGCGCTTGGAACGGTTGCATTGTAAAATCAGGAGCTCCTTCCTCCTGAATGGTAACTCTTCTAGCTGCCATGTTTTCTGCACGTAAAACAACCGAATCAGTAGAACGGGGGCTGGTTTCTTCCTCAGATTCACTTTCAGATCTGCCCTCAGAGCGGGCTAACCTACGCTGTTCTCGCCTTATTCGTGAAATAGTCCTTTCAATTTCAGGATCGAATATTAGCAAGCGCGGATCAGGAAGTGAACGCGTTATTTGACGGAAGAAACATGCAGCTCATAGTAGCAAAATTAAATAAAATGCAAATAAATAAGTTCTAATTAATAAAATTAGCACTCTATTGCAACTCCCCGGCAACGGCGCCAAAAATTGATGGGAAGCAGAAGCTGGTGAATTAAAAATTTATTAAAATGGTTACGTTGCAAGTATAGTTCTTAACTCACCGAGAATCTGCTTATCAATTTAGAAATATGTCACAGAGAGTTTAAATTAAAATTACTGGGAGTTTTAAGTCCCAGGTCGTCTCCCAACGAGTTGCAGAAAAGTGTGCTGTTTTATTAATCAGATGTTCCAAGAAGTTGAGCTAAGTAAATTGGAATTTAAATTGAGGATTTTTAAATAATATAAATAAAATCCTTGAATGGGAATTGATTGGTTAGAATCTCTATCATTGATGGTGTGATTGTAAGATTAATTTGTAATTAATGGTTGTTCTGATTGGTTATCCTTTACTAGGTAAGGGAGAGTCAAACAAGTGGGAATGCCAGATCTGTTCACAAGTTGCAACCCACTTAGTTCAAAGGGATTGGCGTCGGTGACAGGATAGCAATCCAACATTTAACCCAATTACAAATTTTCTTTCAATCCTCCCAACTCAAGAGTTCCTTTTAATCAACTCCCCATCAAGTAAGGAAACTACTCACGCATTGTAAATAAAGAATCCATAGCGCATGAAGGGAAATTAAAAGAAGACATGATTATTGGAATTGAAATTGAATTAAAAAGAAATAATCCTTGCATTAAATAATCATAAAAGTATCTGAATGACAAAATTGAACATAACAAAGAACATGGAAGAATAGAACCAAGTTAAGAGAACAAACTAGAATGATGAAGTCTTGATGAGGAAATAACTCTTCTCACTGTTCCAATGCTAAGACCAATTGAAATTTAAAATTCTAAAAACTAGAGAGAAAAACCTAAGAGAGTGAAAAACTAGATCTCAAACTACTAAATGAATGTCTTTCTTGTTTCTGCATATTCTCTGACTCTAGTCTGCTGTTCCGGGCTGAAAACTGGGCCGAAATAAGGTCCAAAATTGCCCCATCTAATTCTGCAAATCGTGCATGTCACGCGATCGCGTCGTCCATGCGGACGCGTCGCTTGCGCTTTTTCCTCTCCACGTGTTCGCGTCGTCCACGCTACCGCGTCGCTTGCGCTTTCCAATCCGCGCGGTCGCGTGAGCCATGCGGCCGCGTCACTGCGATTTGCGCTCCTTCGTGCGGTCGCGCAAGCCATGCGACCGCGTCACTTCTCGTTGGTTATCTCCTCAAATTCTTGTGTTCCTTCCATTTTTACTAGCTTCCTTTCCAATCTCCAACTCATTCATGCCCTATAAAGTCTGAAACATTTAACACACAGATCACGGCATCGAATGGGATAAAGGAGAATTAAAAATAAATAATTAAAGTCTCTAGGAAGCAATTTTCAAACATGTACTGAATTTAGGAAGGAAATCTAAATGCATGCTAAATTGATGAATAAGTGGGTAAGGATCATGACAAAACCACACAATTAAACACAATATAAACTATAAAATAGTGGTTTATCAATTTTCAACATCATAGTTCCTGACCCTGAATTTCTCTGCATGATCTGTGTAACTCCTTGACGTAAACTGAGCTTGCTTTGGTGTGATGCATCATTCCTTACAGTCTATTTCAAGAGTTCTTGTTTTGGATTGATAAAGTTTTGAATTGACTCTTTCTCTGCCTAATTCTGTTCCACGATTATCCATCAATTTTTTTCTGAGATCACTTTTAATTTATCTTATACTTCCCTACATGGATTCAAAAAATTTTTTATATGGTTTAAATTTGTTTATCTGCAATGCCTCACCTATTCTTTTATACACATGTGAAAATAATTTCTACCTTGAATTTTCTTCTTTGACTACAACTTGATTTACTTCTAGCCTTATCACAATTTTTATACGTATTCTTATGTGATTTTGTACCTAAGTATTTTTCAAGACTCTTGAGAGAATATTTTTGCTCATAACCCAATTAAATTTTATTTTACAAACTTTGCGAATTTTATTTTAATTTCGGTTGTTTTGATGCAATAACTAACTTAAACTTTTCGTATTTATTTTGAGAAAATAAATTTATTCCTTCTTGAGATTATTCATTCTTTGTAAAAGCTATCATTGACTTCTATTATTCTTTTCAACTCAGTCAAATCTAGTTTAAATGAATGCACCGTTCTTTTTCTTGATTGTTCCTACCGAAGTTCTTAGATTCAAAATTCCTTCTTAGGATTACAACTTGATTTCCTACCAACCTCGCTTTTGTTTTTATGAAAATTCTTATTTGATTATGTAAAGTGTCTTTCAAGGTTTTCGAGAAAATATTTTATCCTTAGCCTAACTAATTTTCATTTCACAAATCTTGCATAATCTAGTTTGACTCAAATTTGCTTTAACATGATGCAATATTTATGTTTTTACTGATTCTCTTGAATATTGTAAATAATTGCCCCGTTCTCCTCTATAGTTTCTATTGGAGTTCTTTGAAATCAAAATTCTTTCCTATTTGCATGTCGATTTTTCCTTCTAGCACACTTTATGACTTTTGACCATTCTTTTTTGTTGGTGACTCGAACCATTTCTTTATATTCTTGTGAACTTTATGCTCCTCTGATTTGGTTTCAGCTTATTTTGATCTAATTTATCATTACCTTTTTCTTGTTTCTTTTGGATTTCCTAGATTCAATATTTCTTGTTAAGAAACGAAATGACTCTTTTTGGAATGTTTTCTCGTGTCTGTACATCGTTGCTTAATTGTAATCCTACACCACCTTCCAAATTCATGTGAATCTTATCTTTGTCGCTTATTCTTCTCTTACTGAGATTTGTATCTCTTTGAACATACTCGCGCTTATCTCGTTGAAAATTGTTTTGGTACGACATGGATCCTTAAATCTTTGAAAATGTTAAGTGCTCATTTTCATTAGGCGGTATTGGTTTATGCGTTCTACTCGTGCCGTGTAATTTAACGTGTCGTTTATCCTTTTCCTTTTCTTGAGATGTAATTTAAATTTCCATGCTTCACAATCTATACCTTACGTATATGTTGATATGCTGACATTTCTGACTATGTTAAGACTCTTGTAACACGGCTGTTGATCTCATGTTTCTCCACGAGCTAAGAAACCCTTGTAGTAATCTGAAGTTGTTCCACTACTATGCGGCACTATTGTCTTAAATTATTCCTTTTCTATAAAATCTCATACTTCTTCGACTCAACTTGAATTTGTTTCAAACTAATACGATGTTTTTCTTTTTATTGATCCTATCAAATTTCTCTTATTCAAGAGTTATCCTCGAAGTTACCAATTGATTCCTTTTCGGCAATCTTCATTGCTTGTGCATCCTTGTTTACCTGCAATTTCATCCATTCTTTCACATCCTTATAAGTACTATCTTTGTCACTTGTCATTCCTTTCTAAAATCTTGTATCCATATGAGTAAACTCGAGACTTGTTTAAGTATCACATGCGACCTTTAGATATAACAAGTGATACGTTAGTTCTTAGGATACGGCTGGTGAATATGGAAGGTGAAGCTTGTAAATATGCGATGCCACAAGATGTTGTGGAGCTGGGTTTTACGCAAAAGAGTTTTCTCGATGTTATGCTTGTGACCAGTAGTGACTTTGCAAAGTGATTGACGAGATTGAGAACTTTTGGATGAGTCGTTTGATAAAGTACAGTTGGGAGTTGTGATGGTGAGTTATGTTAAAGTGTGAAAAATTGAAACCTTAAGGCTTGATGTGAAAAACTAGTTATTATCACAGATGAATCAGATGTGTGCAAACACCTATCTTGAAAATTTATATCTTATTGAGTTTCTTCAAAATTTAAAAAATTGTTGGTACCATGTAATCTCTTTGTTTTGAGCCTATCTTATAACTTTTGCTTTACACCACACTCTTCCCTTATATTTAAGTCTTATGGCCTATCCGGTATTTGGAAATTTATATATATGCTAAGACTTCTTACTTTTCTAAAGTATACAAAAGTAAAGTATTGAAACTATGTAATATTTTATATATTATTTTAATTTTCAAGGACGAAAATTTTTATAAGGTGGGTAGAATGTAAGACCCAGAATTTTTGAAAAATCTTATTATGAGCTAATTTCAATTTATTTATTCATTAAAGATTTATTTTCAGAAATTATTTTATTAAAAGTAATTAAATCAAGTTTTGATAATTAAACTAGAAATTTTGCTTAATTTTATAATTATTGAATAATTTTTTATATTTAAAATTATAAAACTTAGTAGCTGTAAAAGAATAAGAATTTTATATGATTTGGTTTAAATAATTGAGATTTTGGAATTTAATGCTCTAAGTTTTATTAATGAAGAAACTTAATTATATTATCTTATATTTTAAATTAGAGTATTGGATTGAAAGTCAATTTGATATAATAAATAATATTTTTAAAGTAATTTTAAGGGATTAAATTAGATTTCAAATTAATACAATATACCCTAATTTTATTAAAATTACCAAACTCTAATTTTATCCAAAATCTCTAAATCCCCCTAACTCTAACTAAACAAAACCTAATTTTACCCTAACTCTCACTGCCACTCACCTTACCCTCTCCTAATACACACATGCTAAGAAATGAAAGAAAAAAGAAAGAAAGAAAGGGAAGAACGGAGAGGGAAAAGAAAAGGGGAAAGGGAAATAGTGAGCAACAGAGGAGAAAGGGAGCAGAGAGAGATTAGAAGGGAGGAGACCGCGTCCTAATGCGCTGCCACCATCATCCCGTCACTGTGGTCGTCGAGTCGCCAT
This sequence comes from Arachis hypogaea, assembly GCF_003086295.3. Classification (NCBI taxonomy): domain Eukaryota; kingdom Viridiplantae; phylum Streptophyta; class Magnoliopsida; order Fabales; family Fabaceae; genus Arachis; species Arachis hypogaea. The sequence goes on along the minus strand of NC_092049.1, from coordinate 82,545,824 downwards.
CGTCGAGCTGAGTCGTGAAGAGAGAGAGTTCGCGAGCGAGAGAGAGAGAGAGAGAGAGAGAGAGAGAGAGAGAGAGAGAGAGAGAGAGAGAGAGAGAGAGAGAGAGAGAGAGAGAGAGAGAGAGAGAGAGCGAGCTTGTGGTGCTGATAAGGGAATCACTACCAGGGAAGGAGGAGGCCTTATGATTGTGACTGGCTGCCGGAAAAGTCGATGTGGCTGCTAGAGCCACCACCAGAGCTGCTGCTACTTGGCTCAGTTGTTTCTTTTTAGTTGCGTTAAACATTTTCATTTCAGAAACCCCTTTAGTCACTGTTCTGTTATCTTATGCTGAGGTTTTGTGGCGTTAATTGTTATACGATTGAGTTTCGATTGTTATATGTTACGATTAGAGTTGCTGTGGTTGTTGCAAAAGTAGTTTGGAGCTGAGGTTGTAGCTGCCGCCATTGCAGGTAGAGAGAAAATAGAGTTTTGTTGCGTAATTGAGCCGCGAACGAGGTAGAGGCACTTTTCTTAAACTTATTTTACTTTCAAGAGTTGTTACAAGTCGGTATTAACGCGAAAAGTATACTTTTGTGATTTCGTAAGTCTTATAGACTGAATTGAGCTGCTTTGAATGATTGTAATATTTTGTTTGGTGGAATTATTGACTGTTTGAGAATGTTAAATATTTCGAGTTATTGATTTTATTAAATTGGTGTTGCCGAATTGGTTTTCTTGAGATTTAGAAATGTTTTGTTATTGAAAACGAGTTGATTTTAGAAAGGATTTAATATTGGAATTTGTTTGAAACAGAAGAGATTTAATATTGAAATTTGGTTTGATATTGAACCTGATTTGATATCAGAATTTGGTTTAAAACAAATATGAAAAGGATTCGATATTTGGAAAGGGTTTGATTATTGAAAATGATTTGCTATTTGAAAATGATTGGGAAGGGTTTGAAGAATGTTTGGTTGGGATCCTTGAAAAGTGACAAAAGTCCAAATTTAAAAACATATTTAATTTTCATAGATAGATAAACCCTTAATGATTTTGTAGATTAGCAACAATTTGAAAGGCACACTAGATTGTAATTCTATGACTTCTATGATATTTTTAATTTTTAATTTAAATAGATAAAAACATCTTTTAAATTGTGTTTTAGTTATGATTTTATTCATCTAAACATAAAACAAGATTTTATTTTAGGTTTAATTACTCTGTTGGTCCCTATAGTTTGGCCGAATTTTTAATTAGGTCCCTATAGTTTTTTTCCTTTCAATTGAGTCCATATACCAATTTTTTTGTTTTAATTGGGTCCCTATTCGCAGTTAACGTTAAATAAAATGTTTACCTGTGTTAAATTTACCAAAATACCCATGTGTATAGCCCTACATAATCCTTGCCCTCATCCTAAAACTACAGAATCCTATTCTATTCATCGTTCTCCTCTTCTCCGTTTCTTCTTATTTGTTGCTGAAATTTTTTTATCTTGCATGGATTCCACCCAATGTTCTTTGAGAATTTCGAGTTCAAGAAGTCTCAACAAGAGAAGACATTTTTGTTATTGTGGGGAGGCAATTGTTGTTCTGTCTTCTTCTGAAGTAGCCAGCCATGGAAGGAGGTATGTAGCTTGTGGATGAGTGCCAAGGTGCAGTTTTTTTTAGTGGATTGATAATGAAGATGATATGAAAGGTGAATGCTTGAAGTAGAAGGAGAGGATGAGTCGTTGCTTTTGTGGAGACTCTCTGATTCTGAAAAGTTCGAATACACCCAAGAATCCAAATAGAAGGTTTATGTCTTACCCAAGTAGAAGATGCAAATTTTTTGAGTGGGTTGATGAAGAAAAGAAGGTTGGCGATGTTTTCTTATTGTCTTCACAGTATCACTCAGGTTGGGTAGAGGGTGAAATTAGGGGTGAAAATGCACAAGAAATGAGGGTTGATAGACTTAGTGTTGATACGGAGAGGTTAAAGGTGGAGATTGGAGAAGTTGATTACTGTGTTGGAAGAATCTGTGTAGAGTTGAATTCGGTCCAGGAGGAACTTCGAAAGTTGGAAGAAAACATGAAGAAGCAGACCAAGATGCAGATGATGTTGTTTTTTTGTTGTGTAATCCTAACAGTTGCAGTGCTATGTGGTAAAGTTTATTGATGAAGTGGTCATTGTTGGCTTTAAACAGAGTAGTTATAAAAATTGTATGTTATGTTATTTAGATTGAATGGATGAAACTTTTTTTTTGTTTGCTGCTATAAATATAATGTTGTGATATTGAATGAAAATGTACACAACTAAAAACAACTGCTATCAGCCTATCACAGATGCATCATTAGAATAATATAATTCACAAAAGTGGTCCTTAACATGTTCCACACATTAGATAAGTTCAGTGGATCCAACTTGCACTAGTCACAACATAAATGCTCCACCTAAAATGTATTATCAAAAGTGGTCCACCACAAAGCAAAATAAACTAAAAAAAGTGATGTTCCCAATACCAAAATACTTCCACAGTAGACTATAATACACAAAAAAAGCCCTACATAAATCCACAGTAGGAGGAGCTACATAACCCTAAAAGCTTCAATCATCTGTGAGGTCTATGTGTTCAGCAGGTTTGGCTGCTCCCTTTCTTATCCCCATCTTCAATCTTTCACTTCTTCTCATCCCAAAAGTCTTAGTCTTAGGCAAAGGCTGTGTAACTGGTGCTACTTGTGGAGTTGGCTGAATGAGTGGTTCAATGAAGGGAGTTAGTTGAGTTGCTGGTGTATGAGGAGGATTTGCAGCAGCTCCAGTAGCAGGTGAACCAAATCTAGCAAGGGGTGAGTCGTTTGCAGAACTAGATCCAATAAGGGGTGACACAGTTGTAGATCCAAATTCAGCAGCAAGAGTATTTAGTGCAGGGGCTGATGCAACAACAGCCAAATTTTTAAATCATTCCATCACTAAACACTTTTAATTATGTAGTATGAAATAGCAAAATATAGTTATACCTGTGAAACTAGTTGCTTTTTCTCTACTAAGTCCCACACCCCTTCCTCTGCCTCTCCCCTTGCAGAAGATCCAGCAGCTGATTCAGTAGCAGCAGTGCCATTCGTAGCAGCAGATTCAGTAGCAGCAGTAGTTGGTGCAGAGGCTGATGGAACAAAAGTATAATGGTTAACTCATTTCATAATAGAACATTTTCAATCGTCTAGTATGCATCAACAAATCCTAGAATTACCTGTGACAATAGTTCCTCTTCCTTTGCCCTTTCCTCTACCCAGTCACACACCCCTTCCTCTGCCTCTCCCCTTGCAGTAGCTGCAGCATCATGTGCACCATTTCCAGGTTCAGCTGAGTCAATTGCAACATCAGATGCAACAGCAGCGGGTTCAGGAGCTGATGCAAGTTCAATCGAATCGAGGCAACATTACAGAAAAGAACTGGTGCAATGAACAATTATGAAACAACAACAAAATAAGATGTACCTGAGACAATAGGATTTGGGTAGTGCCTCCTGTTGTGTCCATACTGGCTGCAATTGCTGCAAGTCACAGAGGTACCCGTCCTTCTGTACTTCGTTTGAGATCTATTTTCATCAGATTCTCTAATCCGTACCATTCTTGGTCGACCATGTTTAACCCTAAAAACTGGGGGTATGATGGTATCACAGTTCACTTTTGGCCACATGTTCTCTCCATTAATTGGAGCAATTGATTTTCCATATGTTGCAAGGTATGCTGCTGGACTATAGTAGTTGCTGCAATACTCTTCAGGATTATCACCCTTTTCAAAGATGGCACTGCACGCATGTGGGCATGGCATACCACTCAAACCCCAAAATCGACAGCTGCAAGTACCAGCTAACAGATCCACCACAAACCTTTCCATGATCATCCTATTTTTGTGATGTACCTCAAACTTCAGCTCACCTGCCCATCAAGCTTGCCATTCCATACTTCTTGTTGCAATGACATCCAACCTCTTTTTTGGTTTAGGCAGAATGGATCCTTCATACTTCTCGGCCTTCTTCTTCTTTTCTGCAAATCTTGACATCCAGTAGCATCTGATCCACTCAAACATCGTCAGAATGGGTTTGTCTCTTGCCTCAAGAATCCTGCCATTGAAAGCCTCTGATATGTTATTCATAGCATATCACTCTTTGTCATAAACGTGAAATGGCTCTTTGTCCACAACTTTGGGTCCACTCCCATCAGTTTATCATAACAATCTCTATTTTTCTCCTTGAGCAGATTCATTCTTCTCTCCCACTCTTCCACATAGGTAGCTTTAGCAATGGATAGGATTAGATCCCTCAAAACTATCCTCTACCATATGCCTTCTTACAGTTGGCATACAGATGCCTTAAACATAATCTATGCTCAACAGAAGGTTCCATCTCAGCAAAAACTTGCATCAAACCCTATAACAACAAAAACAACAGTATCTAGTATCATTCAATGATATTATCAAGTAGAATCATAAGTGGAATGAAATAGTTAGAATCATAAGTCATATTATTCAATGAAATAGTTAGAATCATAAGTCATATTATCCTTACTTTTTGTTGATCCGACATGAAAATCCATCTTCTTGATTCACCGATATCATCCAGCAACAAATCAAGGAACCATCCCCAGCTGTCCTTTGTTTCCGCCTCCACTGCTACAACCGCAATTGGAAAATAATTGTCATTAGGATCCCTCCCTATTGCAACTAGTAGCTGTTGACCATGGTCTCCTTTCAAGTGACACCCGTCCACTCCTATGATCGGCCTACAACCAGCCAAGAAGCTCTGCTTCACTGAATCGAGGCACATGTACATCCTCATGAATCGTGGTTGGTGTGTTAAAGATGGCCTATCCACAATAATATTAAGCTTGAACCCCGGATTTACCCTTAAAATCTCAGCACAGTAATCCCTCAATTTGGCATATTGTAGTATGGCCCTTCCATGTACTTCTTCCCTTGCTTTTCTCCTTGCCCAGTAAGCCTTTCTAACACTAACATTTGCCATATACTTATTCTGAATTGTTTGAATAATAGTCGCTAGCCGCATATCTTCTCCACGACTAATGTTGTTAACAATCTTTTTTGATATCCACTCACTAGAAACAAGCCTACCACTATAATTCCTCCCACAAGTATGCTTGCCCTTCAAGGTTTTTATCCTAAAACAATCAGATCCTCCTACCTTACTTGCAAAGCAAATCCACTTGCACTTTCCTTTTTGTCCCTTACACACTACTCTGCACCTCAACTTGTCGTTCTTCTTGTACCTAACGTCTCTCCCATTCAATAAGACATGCTCCTTAATTGCATCTTTAAACTGGGACAGTGTTTTGAACTCCAACCCAACCTTAAACTCATACTCTCTACACATTTCTGCCTCATCATACTTAGGAAACCTTTTTTTCTTAATCATGTTATCAGAATCTCCCTCGTAACTATCTATGTCTTCAGTTTCATAACCATTCGAAATGTCTCCAATTTGTTCATCCATCTCTCCAACAGCTTCATTATCCTCAGCACCCTTATCTGTTGTCCCTTCTTGATTTAGCGGGCCATTGAACCCACCAAACACATTTGATTGTTCACCATCAACACCATCCTCTACATCGAACCCAAAGTAATCCTCATGTTCACCATCATCAGCACTGTCATCAAACATATCCTCCTCAGTAGAGGGTTCTGACTCAGCATCGACTTCTACTTCTATCAGTCCACTATCTTCGCCTTCATTTGGGATATAATCTAGATCTATTGATGTGATTTCAACCCCATTACCTTCTTTGTAACCATCAACAGCATACACTATACCATGCTTCACAGAATTAGTAACTAAAGCCCTAGCCATTCTAACGGCATCCCCATCTGACTTCAACTCTTTGAGACCTAACTTCAAGTCCATTCCAGGTTCGTTCCACCATAGCTTCGCATAACCCTTGTAGCCTAGACCCTTCAGCAAACTCACTATCTCTTGTAGAGACCATTCATCTAGTTCATAATGCAAGTCTTCCACAACCAACCTAACTAAATATTCTAGTCCATGTCCCGTGTCAATAAATTTTCCTCCGTGATGGATGTAACGACCCAATTTTCACTATGTCTAGATCATACCAGAAACTGAGTGCTACCAATTTGCCTTCCTAATTATTATCTATTATTTATCATATGAGCCTGATTCGTTGTTAAAAACGTAGTTAATTTGCGAGGTGTATTTTTTTATTTTTTTTTAAATGAAAATGTTTGGGTTAGTAGACGAAATCATTCATAATCAATTCACAAGTAATAACAGATAAAATAGTTATAAACAACCACACATAAATACATCACGAGTAGCTAGCAACATTCAGTTATCCAGCCTTTATTAGAGTATAGACTTTTAGTTAGAACACCCCTAGATATAGCTAGATAATAACTATATACATATACATACATACAACATCCCAGGTCCTGACCTGTTCAAGAGGTCTCTAAGCTGGCACCTAGGCTAGCCTAGATTCTATACTCACCTAGTCCCTCTAAACTACTAAAGCGAGGGAAAGTACGTTCTAAGTCTTCACAACTCAAGTCAGGTGGAACATCATCAAAAGATAGAACATCATCTGCTACTCCTCTGCACGATCAGACTTTTCCACAGGACGTCTCTCTGGTACCTCATAAAGTAGCCACACAACAGGAATCTTGTACATAGGATTTAGGTTAAAGTGCGCATACGAACGGGGTGCAGATGTTGGCTGGTCTCACAGTATATACATATAAATAGAGAACGATATTCACCCTAGACTCAGAAGACTATCTAGAGCAGAATCCTCTTCTTGCGAACGGTCATCAGCAAACTATGGTAAGGTACTCTTACTTCCATCTGAAGGGGGAAGGGAGAGAGAAGGGGTAAGAACTGGGGAGTTCTTAGTAGGGCCGGGGTTATTAGTTACGTTCATTTATTTGGGGTTGATTAGTAGACAAATAACATAATATAACGAAGCAGTAAACAGAAGATAAAGATAGAAAGAGAAAGTAGACACAAAAGAAAGCAGAACACAAACAAAAGAATACAAGAAAATAAAACACATAAATAGCATACAAGCAGACAAACATAAAGAAGTAGATCACACACAGAAAGGAGTGCAACAGAGAATGATGCGCAGACAAGAATGATGCATGTCTAGCCCTAGCGCAGGCCATGAGCTCATGTGTCAGTTGGCTGCCCGCAATCTCGACATTTATCTGGTCACGAGTAATCCCTATTTTCCAGATACGATTTTCCGTTCCTAAATAAATGCGCATATAATAATAGCCGCTCATTTGAGACAGCCTCTGCTTACTGCAGGAAAATATATATATACTCTGCTCTGCTCTGGGGAAGCGAAAAATGGCTGTAAGTAACTTAGTTTCCCTACAGAGGCTCTGGGTTACATTTAAGCAACTAATATATATATATATATATATATATATATATATATATATATATATATATAGCTCTAGGTTGCATCAAGCAATTAATATATATATAAATATCTCTTTATTATATTACTCTTCTCTTTATATCTCTTTACTCTGTTCTGGTTTCTCTTTTCTCTGTATCTCTTTACTCTATTTTAATTACTCTATTCTCTGTATCTCTTTTCTCTTCTCTGATTACTCTTTTCATCTGTATCTATATTACTTTTTTTCTCTTTATCTCTTTACTTTACTCTGATTACTCTGTTTTCTGTGTTTCTCTACTCTGCTCTGGTTTCTCTGCTTAACGTATGTATTTAAAGCTTATGTAAATTTCGGTATGAATAGTTAGCCTGTCCCAAGTATAGGTTCATTAAGTCTATACTGAAATAGTTTAACTTTTCATATTATACCTAACCCTAGTCGCAACTCAAGTACTAACTAAGTTGCCCTAGTTCGTTCACTAGTCTCTGTCTGTT